>NW_015388037.1:356548-368661 GCF_001527695.2 Protobothrops mucrosquamatus
AAGAAATAGCTATTTCACTTGTAGTGTCCATTTTGCTGCATTTGTTAAAGGAATATAAACATCAATTTCTGTTGCCTCCAGGGTTCTGGAAGATCACGAGACATGACTTGTAGCATACGGCCTCGATCAGCTCACTCTGCAACTTATGTTGGTAAGATCAGTTATTCTGAAACTAAGTCAAATTTGTTTCTGTCTGGCCCAAGTCCAAAGATGATACAGTAAGATCAAATTGAGTCCAATCCTCTATTTTCTTACACCTACAGTGATAGATAGAATCTTGCTCAGCACTCTGCAGTCTCTTATTCCAGGCTGTTTTACATTGCCAAATCACACCCTCCCAGTGGTGGGATTCAAATATGTGAACAACCGGTTCTCTATGTGGATGCCTCTTCCGAAAGTCCATTCTGGGCCTGGGCAACAAAAAATTAGCTACTGGTTCTGCCGGTGTGAACTGGCTGAATCCCACCACTGCGCTCTCCCCTCCCCACTTCTCCAGATGTACATTCCAACATAGTTTCATACAGAAAAGAGAAACAAAAAAACCTTTGTATAACAAATATTTTTCAAAATCAAAGTAATGTTAATTTTAACAGTTATTGAATTAAAAATATATTTGAGGGATATTAATTTTTTAATTCTAGGTATTTTAATTACAGTATAGTTTATGCATGATATCATAGTTTCTTAGTGATGTGCTAAATAGTATAGAATTGTTTCCTTCATCTCATTATCTGACTCCGAAGTAAATTTGTACAGTTAAGCAGTGGAACCAAAAGACCACCAAAAATAAGCAATAGTTAGTAGCAACAAGCTCGGGTATTTCATGATCGAAGGTAAACCTCTTAGGATAGGATGGGATGGGATGGGATGGGATGGGATAAGGCAAGGCAGGGCAAGGCAAGGCAGGGCAGGGCAGGGCAGGGCAGGGCAGGGCAGGGCAGGGCAAGGCAAGGCAAGGCAAGGCAAGGCAAGGCAAGGCAAGGCAAGGCAAGGCAAGGCAAGGCAAGCTTTATTGTCATTTGTGGATCACAACAGCTTCCATTTAACCTAATTACAGTAAAGAAGTTCAACTGATGGATCAAGAAAGCTGGCTGCTGATACATATAGTATATTCTTACCCACACTTTACATTATCCATGGTGGAGCAACCAGAATACAAGTTCACTAGGATTTAGGAAATTGATTTGTGGCAGTAGCAAAAATGATTAAATTTAAAAAGCCATGCTCCTTAAAGATTCCCTGGCATAGTTTTGCCCTGATGCCTATCCCTCATTGAAAGAAAGTTTAGTGGAAGATCTGTGAGTGCCACTGCTTGGCATAATACTAAATATCATTTTAAGTTCAAATGCCAAATGATACATGCTGCTCCATAAAAGCAAGCAGCGATCTTCTTATGGAAGGTGGCAGAGAGCAATCCAAGCATGTTGCATCAGGATTCTGCTCTGAGAAAATCACTGATCTAATGGGAACCTTCTGCAGGGCAAGATGCTTTAAGTCTCTTAATTCCTCTGTACTGAAACACTATAAAATATTTTTGATAGGGAAAGAGGACCAATAGTGGATTAACATTCAGTGGGGCTGGGGATGGAGATAGAGGGAATGAAAGGGGTAGCAGTAGTTAAGCCACACAAGGTAGCAACCCCCAGGTAAAAAACTGGCCTCTCAGAGGGAAAAAAAGCTTTCCTTGCAGTTACCTTAAATAGCCAGAATGTGGAGCACAAACTGCACAAAAATATGAACTTAGTTCTTACATATTAGCTACAGTTATGTGAAATGGTCCTTTTCCTTCCAAAGAGAAACGTGACTGTCTGGAAATTTTAGCTATATTTTCTTGCTGAGTGAGCCTCTAGTGAAACAATTCTACAAACATCCTCGGAGTGAATTTTCTAATCTGCCTTTCTTAAGGCGATATACCATCTAAACTGTGAAGGCCTCTATGATCTTTAATAGATTCTTTTTTGGAAGAAAGTCCTAATTCTCATGATGTAGGGTAGGCCACATCTAAGATTAGATTATTACCAGTTGTAAGTACTAAATGGTAGTTGCTTTAAAATCACCATCACTAAGCAGTTAATATAACATAATTGCCTAATCCTGTAGCACCCTTATAATTGGCTACTAAACCAAAATTAGCCATAGGACTTTTCTGTTACAATTGCGCACTGAGATTCCACAGTCAGTATTCCTTTATCACTGTTGTAGAGACTTAAGTATGGTAAGAATGTTAAATATATAAAAGAAATGAGAAACAAGGAAATATGATTCTGACTATGTCTAAAAGCAGGAAGAAAGAACAATGGAACATTGATTTTGTGTAATTTAAAGCATTAATGTTACCTCTTTCCTACTGGGAGTTAAAGGCAGCTAAGAACAGAAATACTATTTTTTCTAAAAAGTCCTTACAATGAAAAGGAACATTAAAAATCAAAATGCAAAACTAATTGGTAGGAAATTACTAAAAGAATTAAAGCATATTCTTGACTGATTATAGTAGCATGTTAAAGATTACTTGTTGAATAGCTTGCTATAAAGAAAGTCTTTAACTTCGTTTAGAAGATCCTGCATAAAATGGACATCCTAAAGGAGGTGTGTCCAGATTCTAATTGCTAGTACTTTCTTTAGTACTAGCTGAGATTTTCCTCAAGTTGGTGGATATACTGTACCAAAAGCTTCAATATTCATTCTTAACAAGTAGGCACCAAATAGGCCAATAGTATGATTAACTACCATACTGACACACATTCAGTGACATTGTTTGTACTATTGTGATGTAATATAATGTGTCTCATATTTATGAAATATTAAAATCTTTTAAACCTCCAGTTTGTCAGGATCATCCACAGGTAAAGCAATTGAAGTGCACTAAAATTGAAGACTTTTTTAAAAAAAATTGAGGCTACATTTTTATTAGATTAATTGTCATTTTCTGAAGGTTGGTGATTTATTTAGCATTTTGTGAACCTGCTCTTCAGAATATTCTAGATATTTTAGATATTTAATGTTCTAAATCATAGGGAGCTGTCCACATCTCTGTGAAACTGATGGCATTCTCTGTGATTAACATAAAGTAGAATTGTTTAAACTGTGCTGCAGGCAGCCAATTTACTTGCCATCCTAATAATTAAATATAACAGTTTTCAATCAATCAAATCAAAATTAGTTATACTATTGACTTGTGGCTTCTATAAGTAAAAGGTCAAGAAGTTATGAAGAGTTCATATTGCTATCCTTTATTCTAAATAATTCTAAATAGTAAAGTTACTTTACTAAGGTAAACTTTGATTACAAAATTTGTAGCTATATATAGTGAAGTCATTGGAAAATACAAGATTTCATTCTATCACAGGGCCACTTTATTATCTTCTAAAAAACACTCTACCAAATAAATATTGCTTAAGTTACCTCAGTGCTTTGTTATCAACTCAAACTAGTCAGGAAATACAGCCGGATGTGTTAAAACATCTGACTTTGTGTGTATTTTGCACACAACAAGTTCAGTTCTTCAAGAGATGTGCTAATATGTCTGAATAATATAGAAATCAACAACAATGCTCAGCTAGCTTTTAAAAACTTTTATTATGCATTATCTTCTGCCAACAGGACTAGCCTTCCTGCACTTTATAAAGAGGTCAAATTGAACTTTTTGAGAGATTTTTATTATTATTATTTTGCTTCAGTGTCGTTGTAGAAATATGACTTTGTAGATGCCTACTTTCCATTATATATTCTGCTCTAGAAATATTTCTATAATGCAAGAGCCCAAATGTGAAGATAAATTAGCAGAAGAGGAATGTGAGTCTATACTAGTATTTCTCATTTTTATAACAAGTATTGTCCTGCTAAAAAATACAGTAAGAAAAGCTTATGACAACATAAAGGATGAATTTAGTGGTATTGATTTGTAATCATGCTTCTGTTGTTATTAGCTAGGTTAACAATAGTTTAAAAGTATTGACTTGCCTAGGATTAACCTTAATTATTAGTGTCAAGGCCAAACTCCAGCCATAGTTTTTATTTTAGCTAACTCTAGACTTGAGGTAAGGCAGATTCTCTGAAATTAGAGGCTTCAACTAGATTCTGAATGCAGATGGGAAATGGCCTTGCTCTTTTGATCTATTTTGATCAGAAGACCAGGTTTCTAGTACTTGAGCAGTACTGACTGCTCCTGAAGTTTCCCCTGCCATTAATCGCAGGAATAGAGTTAAACCTCCTATTTTTACTTGTATTTAAAGAAAACTCTAGAGCATAGACAAGAAGCATGCATACATAGTTCATATTAGCTCACTGGGCCTGCAATCTGAATTTTCTAGCTCAGGTCTTACACATCATAAGAAGTGGCTCTTTTCATATTGGGTTACTAGGTTTTCAATATTCATTAGGCAGAATATTAGATGACATCTTCTAAGTTTATTATGAAAGGACAAAAAATGAAGGATGTTACCATGGTGGAAGCATTTGGATTCTCACTGAATGTACCCATCTCTATATAATAAAAATAAGAGTGGTTGTGAGGCTTCCGGTTCTGCGCAGCTAGTGCACTAGCCGAGGGATTAAGACGATCTGATCCCTACAACTGATTTCTCTCTGTTTGGGGACCCTAAATGGGCCCAAAGCCACCCCGGATAGGTGGCAAGGAAGGAGGGAAGCCCCGCCAATCCTGGGGAGACGGTGGTTGATCTGGACATCTGGGGAAAGCTCTCCAAAAACCAACAGAAGAAAGGCTAGTGTCATTCATGAGTCTAGCCCAAGCTATATGCAGCCGAAGCCAAAAAGTAATAAACTAAGCGTGATTGTAAACAGTGTGACTGAACTGGGTAAGAATATTGATTTTCTCTCTTCTACCTGATTTCCTGAGAAAAAAGAAAAAAACCCAGAAGCAAAAATCCTCCAAAAGTGAGGAGGGAGGGTGTCTTTTTCCACCCACCTCTAAATGGAAGCGGCGAATTAAGTTTACGGGGGAAAAAATTGAAAGATGAACTGGTGCTGATATCTAGTGGTGGATGAAAATACTGCCCTAAATATACAGCCCACAAAGAAAAGCCTGTTGCCATGACCTTCAGGGTGTTGATTACACAAAGAGCAGCTGTAACAAAAAAAAACATTCTAGACTATCTACAAAGTGAGAACTATAAAACTTAGAAAAAATTGACCTTCCTGGATTATAAATATTTTTTAAATTGCAACTTTAAAATGATTGGCAGAGAAAGGACTTTTGGTCATTATGGAGCATCAGAAATCTGCAGAAAGAACATACCAAGAAAAAATAAATACTTACCAGGAGAAAATGTTTGTTCTATTACAACAAATGCAAATGATATTAACTTCAAACCATGAGGAAATTAAAAATGGATTTGAAAATATAAATGAATGCATTCTCAATTTAATGTCACAACAATCAAATGACCAGAAAACAAAAAAAGAGAGAGATTATGTAAAGCAGACAACTGAATATAAGCTAGTGGAGACTCAAGTGGAGAATGACTTACAAGAAACATTGAACATTGAAAAGATAACTCCAAGACCACAAAGTAAATCTGAAGATAAGGAAAAAGATTTGACAAAATGGATTGCTGAGTCATGGGAATACTACAAGAAACGGGGAGACAAGGGATGATGAGATAAATCTTCAATGAATATGAAGGGGCAAAATCTTTTTACAAAGACATGATATTTGATTTGCCTACTATATCCACAACATTTACAAGATTATGGAAAGATTCTTTGATGCAACAGAATATATTGATTGGGAGAGATGCTTGCCAAAAGAAGAGGGCTAAAGTGAGAATTGAGGAATTAGATGATGGGGTGTATCAGAGGGAATATTTAAAAATTAAACACTTGTTTGAATATGGCTGAAGAAATTGAAAGATTTTACTTTAAGAGGGATGAACCGTCTCAGACAGTATCTTTTCTTTTTTTTCTTTTCTTTTTCGATATGAGAACTATAAAAATGTGTGGGGTGATTAACATAAAGGAAATGTTTTAGATATTTAAATGTAATTGATTTTAAGAAAATTCCAATGGATAACTAACAATGGGAAAAATGTTTTGAATAGAGTTAAAAGATTAGATGATTGGATTTATTAAATGGAACATTTAAAGATTAAACTTAGGTCTGTCTGTCTGTCTGTCTTCTACCAGAGGCCTGAGAGTTTGAGGGTTCTGCACAGTATTTTAGCTGTTCCTAACCCTGCACTCTTCTGGGATCATTCCTGAGATCTGGCAGAGCCCCTCTCCCTGCGTAGGAATTATAGCACCAAGTGCTCCTACCGCCAGTGGCACCACTTGTTCCTGAAGCTGTAGCGGGCCTCATTGGGGCCAAGCAGGGCGAAGGAGGAGGGGGCATTTTTTCTTCAAACAGCTGAAGTATAGATGGTTTCCAAAGTGAATGGAAACAATGCTTGAACTAGATAGTCCAGAAAACAAAATTTTTCATCTGAAACAGGAAAACATAGGCAAAGGTTGTATTCACAATGGGCTGGTTGAATGGAAGACGATACTGTCCATTTCTGCCTTCCAACAGAAACAGTTTGTGGCCCACACTTACGATGGCACAACTTGACACCACAGGGTTTGCATTCAATCAGAGGAAACTTCAGATGCATAATAAACAAATGCCTAAGCAGAATATTCAGATAGCCTGGAATTTCAATTTAGGATGAACAAATATACATAAGAGTACATTCTGCTTGTTTGTTTTTTGTATTAGGACAAAAAGTATTCCCTGCCCTTGGACGTCAGGTAGGACATATTTAGCATGAATGTAACATTTAAAGGAAATTGATATTAGATTCAATATTTGTATGTTGGATGTTATACTTTGAAACGTTGGGCCATTTGGGAGATATTGCTTGGATATTGGTGTTCTTTGAGCAAGTTTTCTTCTTACAATTACTAATCTAGATAAAACTGTCAATACTTCAACAGAAGAGAGAAGAGTGACTGGCTTTTATGTTTGACAGTTTGTCCTGCCTGCCCTGATCAGAAATATAGTTTGTACAGTCTGTGTCAACTCTACAATGAACCTGGCCACAGTCAGAACCATGACAGCCTGTTTCTTATTGGCCTACCGCAGGAGTAGGCAACCTTGGCTCTTTTATGACTCGTGGACTTCAACTCCCAGAATTCCTGAGCCAGCATGGAAACCTCTCCCTTTCCCCTCAGCATGGCTGGCTCAGAAATTCTGGGAGTTGAAGTCCACGACTCATAAAAGAGCCAAGGTTGCCTACCCCTGGCCTACCAGCTTGCTTCATTGTTTTGTTTCATCTTAGATTGTTCTTCACTTAAGCATTCTTGCTGTACTGGTAGTAAATTATTCCCGTAGTGATTCCTAAAATAGAGAATTCATTCTCTAAAAAATTGTTGGAAATGTAATAATCAAATCAGACCATTTTTTTCTTCACGAATGGCAATATTTTAAAGCCCAACAGTTTTAGAAAATGATTTATAAAAGAATGAAACACATTTTAAATGTTGATTACTACGTATTCTATAAAGTATACCAAGCTGGCTTTGTATAGATTGACAGCTGCTAAGGTACTTTGTGCTTTTCACTGGTAATTAGATAGAACCAGTCCTGCAGAATACGGTAAATTTTATTGTGGAAACGCTCACCAATGTCAAAAATAACCTTGTGTTTGAAAAATAAATTGGGTAAAGCATTCAGTGTGACTTGGAAACTAGTACTGAATTATAATTCCACCTGTGGGTTTGTACTGCATCCAAAATTTGGTTTTCTTCTTTCCTAAGCTTGTACATTTATTTATTATTTATGAAGTATAGATTTTTGATTAGGCAAAAATCATTACAATCTTTCATTTTGCTTATAATTTAGACTATATGATTATTGCATATTATCTTGATTGCTCTGAAGTTTTAAATGGACATTCTGTATAATATTTCAGTATATAGAATAAAACCAGTGTTGCTCTGACATCTAGATCTCTTTCCTAATTATTTTTTCCTTTTCTTGTTTTTCTGTTTGTTCTTGATTATGTTTTTAAACATTTAATAACATTTTTAAAAGGTAAATAATGAAATCTCTTGAGGAAATGGCTGATATATCTGTATTTTTATATTCCAAACCTTAACTCAGTTTTCATTTAGTATTTCTCTCTGCTTTAGGCATTATCACCTACTGAAAAAAGGTATGTATTATGAAAAGAAAATATTGACAAATAATGTAAATAAATGAAATAATAGTTGATCAAATCTCTACTTCCTCAAACTTCCCCGTTTCTGAAAAAGACTTTGGGGACTTACAGTATTTATTGGAAGTCTCATATTTGTGTTTACTCAGATTGAAAAGTGAATTAAAAGAATTGGCATGACAAGAATTAGGGAAAGCACTAATAGTTTGTTCATTAATTAATAAAAAAATATTAAATAAATACATGTTGAATTAATTAATTAATTAATTAATTCAACATGTATTTATTTAACATTTTTTATGGCTACTCATCTTAACCAATATAACTTGGGGTTACGAGCAAAGACATAAAAACACAAAGAGCAATCAGAAGCCAGATTTAAAAGTTAGTTGAGGTATCCTAAAAAAAATTCTGTAGCACATAAAAAGCATACACATACCAGGCTCCACTACCATCCTATTTCCACAAACGGGAAGAGATAGATCTTCATGGCCTTCCAGAAGACCAGCAGATTAGGGCCATCCAAATCTCAGGGAAATTGTTTCACAAATGCCATAAGAGAGAAGGGGTCCAGGGTCCTGGGTCCTTCCAGATGACATTGCTTCCTAGAAAGAAACCTGAGCACACTGTTAGATTCTAGTAGAATAGATAGAAATATTCAGATACAGTCTTGCAAGTAACCTGATTCCATGCCATGTAGGGCTTTAAGTGACAACCAGCATCTTGAATTGTACCCAGAAGGCTACTGGGAATCAATGCAGCTCTCATAGAGGTGATATTACCTGGGTACACTATGGTATGCCAAAACTTCATGTTCTGTCACATTGTGGACTAGCTGAAGCTTCTAAATGTGCTTCAGTGTAGCCCCAAATAGATGACATTGCAGTAGTTTTGCATGTACAGGACTAAGGTATGAGTAACTAAGCAGTCCTTTCCAGTCTAAGAACAGGCACAACTGGTACACATTGATTTATACAAAAGACCCCCTGGCTGTGGCTGCTACCTACTGTTCAAGAGCCATGGGTCTCAGAGGACCTTCAGATTACCTTAGCCACAGTTAATGATGGGAGGTCTCTGGATACCAGAGGAGGGGGGGGCTAAACTCATAACCTTTCAGTCTTGTTAGGGTTCAGTCAAGTCTGCCCAGGATCACACAATCTTAAGGCACGAGGAAAGGCTTTCCAAGGCATCACTCTGTCAAGGTGCAGATGTAACTTGTTATCATCAACATATTGATTATATTTAACCTGGTACTTCCGGATTACTTTTAATAGGAGTAGAGCAGTGGTTCTCAACCTGTGGGTCGGGACCCCATTTGGGGTCGATCGACCATTTCATGGGGGTCGCCAAGCAAGGCTGTCCACCATTTTTTTTGTACGCCATTTTTTCCCCTTTTCGGCGGGTGCCTTACCTCCCTTGGGCTGGGCCAGCTGGTGGTCGGCCTGCTCTGTCTCTGCCGCTTGCCAGCTACGCCTCAGCCGGCGCAGGGGACGGAACCACGCATGCGCGGCGCTCCCGGGCAGGGAAAGTCCTCGACTTACGACCGGTTGGGTAGTCCTTGACTTACGACCGGTTTAGTCCTCGACTTACGACCGGTTTAGTCCTCGACTTACGACCGGTTGGGGTCGCGGCATTAAAAAGGTTGAGAACCACTGGAGTAGAGAGAAGGTTGAATCCTGCGTACCCCATAGAGCAGTAGCCAAGGGCTAGGCCTGCCCCCCCCCACACACACCAAGTTGTGTATTGTCAATCTTATTGAATTTCCAGTGATCATGATGTCAAATTAACAAAGTTATACAGGTTTGATTTAGAGCTTAAATAAAATTTCTCTGCAATCCATACTGGGCAAAAGGTTTCTAGGTCCCCTTAGAAAGGAGAAACTGGCTTTCATTTCTATTGTTCTAGCCAAACTCATTGTTGGTTCTTGGTTTTCCTCTGTCAAGTGTCTCAGTGCGGTAGCTCTGGGTCTGCCTTTTTTTTTTTATTTTGCAGTGGCCTCTGAAATGATTTTGTCACATATGTTGCTTTTGAGTTTATAGTTATTCCACCACAAATGCAATTTTCTTGTATTTTATACTATATTAAAGCTATTGTATTGACCTGAGAACTTATTAGTAGCAGATATTTCTTGGCACTTGTGACATACTCTTTGGCAAGCTTTGAAAAACATACACTTACTTTGCGGTAGATATTATCGATATTATGATAATACTGAATTACTTGCAGACCAATGAAATCATGCTGTTGAATACACTTAAAGTATTTAAGTTTAAAATGTAATTAGGAAAATATATTTTTTCTAAAAAAAGTCATAACTGGAAAACCATGTTGAAGAAAAAAGTTCCTTATATAATTTATTAGTCCATTTTGCAAATTGCATATTTGTTTTTTGATCTCCCTCACCTGACTAGGGTCCTACTAGTTCAAAATTATGTATTTTTTTCTTTGTAGGCCATTTTCAAGAAATAAAACAGAACAACAGTACAATGAAGGCTATAAATTTTCTAAGGAAAAAGATATAAGGTACCCTTATTATAAAACATAAAGTCACTATTATTAATAATTTGATTTTCTCTTCTAGGATATGTTCAGTATGATTTACACATTGAAACATACAGCACATTAAAGAATGAATTCACAACCCAATAACAGCTGCCAATGTCATATCGAATGTTTCCTCTAATTTCTGACATGGCATGTGTGTCAAATAATTGTACAAATTGTATAAAGTCACCTACCCCAAGAGCTCCTGTTAAACCAGAGCTTAGTTAAAGCAAAGCTTTCCCAGATAGCAAGCTCGTACAAGACTTGTTGCGAGCCTGGAGTTTTATAGCAGTTAAAACTAATATTATTATTTTGGGAGAACTTAATATTGTGTATCCTCAACTTTTTACTGAGTTTTTGTGGTTTAGATGAGGAATGTGTGTATGCACAGCTTCAAGACCTCATGTGTCCTTTACCGCAGCGTAGCAGTAATGAGTTGTGTACAGTTTTTGGGGAAGAGAGTGGCTATTGACAGTCATGATCTCCAAAATGTATACTCATCTTTACAGTATTCTTGTTACTGAAAGTATATTTCAAGGCCTTTTTGTTAAATGGCTATGAAAGTAATTTTTTTTAAAAAAGATCTAATTCCTAATATTGATTACTAAAAGGTTTGCATTTAGTAGCAAAGTTCATAATCAATCTTAGTAGCCCATTTGTAGGATCAGAAATCATAAATGAATGACAGTCTAGAAGCATATAGTTAAAATTCAGAGCTATTTATACCTTGTCTTTTGTTTAGAGTGGTGTTCTTGAGGAAGGAAAATGAACGAATTCAGCAAGTGGAGGAACAAAGTTTGACACAAGAATTTGAAAAAAAGTTGTCTTCTCACAGACGCTGTTTCACGCCTAACAACTCTCAGCAATGTAAGGTTGATTATTTAATTAGCATAGCAGGAATACTATAAAGGGTTACTGGGAATAAAAAATAAACATTCTGGAAAAAGATGAGAAGGAAAACCTTTTCCACTCCTTTGCCAAGTGAATTGCATCATGTGTTTAGCTCACCAGAATTGAGCTCAAGTTGAAAGATAATTTATGTTTAAATGCAAAATTGCACCAAAAGGAATGGCCCCTCTTTTTCCTAATGTTGACTCATTATTTTCTTAGTAAAACTACTTATAATGATCAGTATGAGTTTAAGGCATAATCAACAGAAAGTGGAAAGTGAACTTATGAATTAAGTTTTTAATAGCCTTAAAACAGAGGTGATGCTAAAAGATGAACAACACCAAAAAAATTTGAATTGAAAGGACCGGAATATTTTTTTCAAAGTTCAACTGTCAATTTTTCTTGTTGCTTAATGCTAGGCCACATAAAAACAATCAAAATTAGAAGTTATGACCCATTAAGTGTCAGCATGCTCTTAACCTTAATTTATTTGTGGATGGCTTCTTCTCTAAATGACAATTAGGTTGA
>NW_015388038.1:0-12510 GCF_001527695.2 Protobothrops mucrosquamatus
CACATATAATTTTGACTTTGGTGCACAAGGGGTGTGTAACGTTTGTTGCTTCAGTTTTAAAATATTGATTGGAACTGGTTTGTCATCTGCAAAATGGAAATAATTTGCGCCCCAGATAGGCAGTAAAAATGGAAGAAATTAACTTTTCTTAGTTTCAGACAGTCGCAAGTTCAAGGCAAGGAAATAGAACGTCTTCTGTGAAAAGTCTGTCCTACTTCAATGCCATTTTTCTTTTTTTTTCACAGAAATTCAAAATAATAATCTTAAGTTATGTATGATATGATATTATTGTGCTGGAATGTGTCTAACATTTTGAGAAATTACTCCATTAATTTACTGTCAACATCCGGCTCAAGAATCCAAATAAAACTCCAGATTGCTGGAGTCTTTTTTGTCCGTTCCCTGCTGTAATTGCTGTGTATTGGAGTTTGCTGAATTATCACCGTGTGTATGTATTTTGCTTCTAGTGCATATTTGTAGATAGTGTGTGATAAACCACCATTTAATACAAACCACTGTTTACTGTATTTACTCCTGGGTTACCTCAGCGCAATAAGACTGTGCATGCTCTGACATCTTGGCTTGCAACCATTCATTTAGTTACAGTTTGAAGTTACAACGGCACTTAAAAATGTGACTTATGATTTGATCCTTGCCCTGGATGTTTGTCGCAGCACCCCTACAGTCATGTAATCAAAATTTGGGAGCTTGGCAATGAGTAGGTATTTATGATGGCTGCAGGATCATGTGATCATCATTTGTAACCTTGCCAGATGGCTTCCGACAAGCAAAATCCATGGGAGAAAACTGGATTCATTTAACAATGCATCCAGTTTTGGTCACCACGATGTAAAAAATATGTTGAGACTCTAGAAAGAGTACAGAGAAGAGCAACTAAGATGATTAGGGGACTAGAGGCTAAAACATATAAGGAACGGTTGCTGGAATTGGGTATGTCTAGTTTAATGAAGAGAAGGACTAGGGGGGACAGGATAGCAGTGTTCCAATATCTCAGGGGCTGCCCCAAAGAAGAGGGAGTCAAGCTGTTCTCCAAAGCGCCTTTTCAGTGCCATTGCCATTTCCGTCACTAAACGACTGGTTGTAAGTTGTAAGTTGAGGACTATCTGTATTTCTTTTCAAACCCAAGTATCGTATATTGCTTACTTCGATGAAATGGTTTTGCTTGTTTTGTGTTTGTGCAACTGATTTCATTAAGATACAGGCTTGTTTTACCCCAGATGTTTGCACCTTGCTGCCAGTCTCAAGTTTCCTGATGGAGTAGATAGATATTAGATACTGGAGGGGAAGAAAAAAAACAGAGAAGGATTGAAGCCCTAAAATATTATCAAAACATTTATCAAGCACTTTACATATTAGGTGCAAATTAATTCAGGTATCCCCCCCCCCTTCTAATCACAGCTGCTTTCAGAAACCTTTTTGATAATGGAAGATAATTCTGCAGCAGCATTGTGTGGGAGAAAATAGTTATTTTAGTGAGCTTTGATTGAGCATCCATATTAATTCCCCACACTTTGCTCTTAGTCAAACTGTTATCAAAATGAAATGAACACAACTTTATGATATGGCTTAAAAGGCTTTATAGAAAACTAATATCGCTGTCACTTTGCAAAAGGAAAAACAGAGATGGAGCTTCATGATGATTTTATGTCTAAATAGGATATATATATATATATATATCGAGAGAGAGAGAGAGAGATATACTGGGTTGACAGAATGAAGTGTGAGATAGGGAGTAGAAATAACCCATGAGAATTCTGTTAGACAATGTGGCAGCGATGCCCCTGTTTACATCTTGTTGAAGCTACCAACCTGATCCAGGCAATTAAATGTGAAAAACAAAATTATGATAGCTGTGTGCAATTAAGGGTAATGAAGAACCCAAATCACACCCAAATACAAAACAAAACCCCATCAACTGCAACCTTTTAACATTACATGCTATTTATTCCCTTTGGTTGTTCCTTTAATGTTTTATTAAAAATATTTTTGGACACGGACCCATTGCATAATAGAGGACCACATAGTAAGTTGAGAAAATTGTCAGCTAAATACTAGGCAGGACAAGAAGCAACAAATGGAAAGTAATCAAGGAGAGAAGTAATCTAGAATTAAAGAGATTTTTTTTCTGACAGTGAGAGCAATTAACCAATGGAACAATTTGCCTTCAGAAGTTGTGGATGCTCCAACACTGGAAATCTTTAAGAATAGACTGGACAGCCATTTGTCTGAAATGGTGCAGGTCCCTTCCAACTCTGCTATTCTGCTAAGAAAGGTATTCATCCAGTGGATCAGAAGGGGTCTTAATTATGTACAGCATCTGAATAAAGTTTTTAAGCAACAGTGCTAGGAAATAAACGTTTCTCTCAACTTGAGATATGTGCCCTAAAGCAGTTTTTTTCCCAATCTGGGGATTAGGACTGCAATTCTTGGCATTTCTAGCCAGTTTGATTTTTTGGGTAGGCTAGGAAAGTGGAAATTCTTGATTAAGGAATACTATTTTAAAAACCATTACTGTATTGCGTGATGCCCTTTCAAATACGTCTTTCTACCACTACTCATGTTCTTGCCTATTAAATATTTCACAATGTTAGAAAAGAAATGCCACCGTTTTAGTTCTTTGAATTTGGTATTTCTCAGATCCAAACTATTCACTATTTTGTTCATGAAAAGTACAGATTGGCCACTCTCAATATAAAGAATGTAAGTTCTTTTGAGGTTGGATCCCCCTGGAAAATTGCCTAGAGTCTTGTTTAGCCATGTAAAACCAGCAAGCAACTTTATCGGGGATCAAACAGTGGAACCGATAGTAGAGAGTATTCGTAGCTCAGAGTTGAACTGTGGGGTTCTTGGTGCACTCTGAGCTTGGTTGTTTTCTTGCAGATGTTTCTTACAGACATTTCACTATCAAACTAGGTAATAGCATCAGTAATGATGCTCAGAGCAAACTAAGGATCCCACACATCAAACAGAGGTTTTCAGGAGGAAATTGATGAAGTTTGAGGGCTGCTCAATTGTCCCTTTGAATGAAGTATGAATAACAGGAGCTGGTCCATGGTACTCAAGCATGTTAGATGCAAAAGATCAGGAAGGTGAGGATAATTGGAAGTCAATGAAATAGTTCTTCTGATTCAGTAGTTCAGTGTCATCCTGGTTATCATATTACCACACAGACATTTGCAAAAGAATTCATTGAAAAACTAGTGTGGAAGGTAGAATTTGTGAGCTTCCAGGGGTTGCCAAGAAATCTGTTGCTGTCAATCATTTATTCAGCCACATGTGACCCTAGCTTGTCCAGGAGAAGGAAAGTCTGAAGTTGTCTTACGTAGAATGGCTGAAGGCTTGGAGAAGTTTACTCTGGAAAATGAGCCAGTTTTAAAAAGACTTGGTAGCATTCTTGCAGAACTTGTTTTGATGTTCCTCTGGAAAGCAGGATTTGAAATGACAGCATGGAAATTGCAAGGAAGCAGTTAATGACTAAACATTTGGATGAAAACTCGTCAAGTGTAAGTAATTGGACAAGCTGATGGATATTGTGCAGAGCCACTGTGCGGTTTGGTTTAACAAAATAAATGAACTCAACTATATTGTGGCTTTTAAACGTTGGCTTATGATTTTGAATACTGCGTGAACTCAAGATAATTGTGGTTGATTCAATGACCATGATTGAAAGCCAATGGCTAGACTACGTAGCTAGCTTCAGTTTGTGTCTACATAGTAAATTGTGTCAGTCCAGTGCTAATGTGACATCATAACCTTGGTTTTGGGTCGTTATTTTCTTCATTCTTCCATTTTATCCAAGCAGACACGAAACATCTTATTCTTCATTGGAGAAATAAGGACTGTTTTTTCTAAATGCTCCATCAAGGATTCAGTATGGCTTTCTGCATTCTTTTTTTTTATTATTATTAAAAATTGCTTCGGGTTCTTTTAAATGAGAATTCTTGAAATCCTGACTAATAACCAGCAGTTTAATTTCAAGATATTTCAAACCCCTTATTCAGAGCAACTTCACTTCATTCTGAAGCTGTGAGCGGCAGTTTTTCCCATGAATAATAGAATGGACTTGAATGAATTCCCATTGTCTTTTGCCTCAGGGAAAAAGAGGCCGGTGACTCCTAAGTATGATCCTTTGTCTGTTGACATTACTTCTAAACCTCAACTCCTTGGACTTTGGCGATATATGTGTTAAATAAATGATAACCGGCATTTCTTGAGAGCTGTTTAGAGGCACCGTGGATGCTTTCCAGGAGCTGAGAGGTTAAAGATCCATGAATTATTTATGCCTTGTGCGTGATTGTGTGTGTGTGTGTCTGCATTCATCCTTCTCCAGCCCCAGTTGCAACAGGGTGAATGAAATGGAGGGTGGCTGGCACGATCATTAACTCAGAAGCATCAAAAATACTTCTCTGATTGATGGATGATTATTCTGTGTCTCTAAATCAGCTTTATTGCAAGTTACTGACTGAATGTTAAGCGTGGAGATGCCACTCACAAACATGTCTGCGGCTTAACTCTTAGAATTTGGACGGATGAGGAGTAGGGTTGATTGGAGAACTGCTTGAAAACAGGGAGACCGTTTCAGGGATATAATAAGACCCGATGAAGTCCCAGTGACCTGGCCTTGGATCAAGGTTCAAAGATAGAGCTCTGCCTCTGATTTGAGGATCTGTGCCCCTCCAGATGTTTCTGCATGCCAAAATCCATCATCCCTCCCATACAGCAGAGACTCTGGAGTTGAAATTCAGCAAAATTGGGAGAGGCACTGATGTGCGCCTCTCTTGTTCCAGAAGACTCTCGTTTCAATTCATTGAAAGGTTCCTCCTCCTCCTCCTCTGAAGGTCATTCCCACATATTGGACTTGCTGGATATTTCTTGAGTAGAATGATCATCATCGCCATCATTGGTTCCTTTCACGCAAAGGGCATAGGGCTGCAAGCTGCTTCCAATGAATCCCATCTGCGGCAGCACCTTTGGCATCTTCCCATTTGACGTCCTCTGTCCGTAAGTCATCTTTAAACATCTGACACCAAGTTTTGCACGGCTTGAGTAGAATATCACTCTCATTTTTCTGATCAGAAATGTTCTGTGTACCAAGTTTCAAAACACATTTGGCCTAAGTACCTAGCAAATTCACTGTGGTTTGCAAACTATGCTTTATGGCAGAGGTCCCCAACCTTTTGGGACCGGTTCCATGGAGAGAGGTTTTTCCGCGGACCAGAGGGTGTGTGGTTTTGTGTGCTGCCTGCATCCCGCTGATGGGGCTTTGCTTTTTTGTGCGGACCAGTTGCTGGCATGCCACGGACCGGTACTGGTCCACGAACTGGGGGTTGAGGACCCCTGCTTTATGGTGTTTACCATGTTGTGTGATGGCTTAGTCAATAAACCGATAGCTAAACAAATCATGAAGTGCCCTGTAGTACGGGTGATGGATATGCTCACCTAAACCAGATGTGTAGTTCCATGAAGTTTCCGATGATTAAGCTGAGATACAATCACCTAAAGAAGTTCATCGGTCAAAACGGGAGATGACTTTAAGTCACTCTGAGCTTCCAGGCAGAAAAACAGAACAGAAATTTGGTGCAAAAGAAACATTTAGACACAGCAGAAGGCTTCAGCTGCACCGAGTTACTTTTGCGTTTAAAAAACGGTTTATTTCTTCAATGGAAATCCTGACGAACAATATATAATCAAGTACATCTGACTCCAAAAAAGAAAAAAAAAGTGGGGCAGAGAAAGCAAAAACCTCTTGCTTGAAATGTTATAAGATCATTTTCCAGATCAATGTTGTCAGTAAAACGCCCTTCTTCCTCTTGATGATACCCAGAACAGGAAACTAGTCCAGCTGTTGGATTGCTCTGTTTAGCGTGACCTGGAAATTTTGGTTGAAACAATGACAGCCATGCTTGGCGCTCTCCTGCGATGGGCGCTTGGCGTGTGTCTCGTTATTTCAAGTTAATCAGAGAGATCATTTGAAACAGGGAGGAGGAGACAGGGGTGACCTTTCCATAACATCGGCTTTGTCAAGTGAATTACACACACAGAAGCAGCAGACGGAACCCAGTGACAATTCTTCGGTGCGTTCAAAGATGGCTGTAATTATTTTTCTCCTCTGCGTTGCTCGGTGTCACATTTTTAAATCTTTTCTCTTTTTGGGGGGCTTGTAGTGTAGAAATCAAGATTAATCTGCCTATTCAGCTATGTCAGGAAAAAATTCAGATTATACTAGGGACTTCTTCCAAAGGTGAATATCTGCTGCAATTGCAAACAGAAAAAGGTGTGTTGATATTTTCGTATGTTGGAGGGATTTCCTGTCTCTGCTCCAGAAGTTGATTTGCAAACTATGCTTTATGGCAGAGGTCCCCAACCTTTTGGGCACCAGGGACCGGTTCCGTGGAGAGAGGTTTTTCCACGGACCAGAGGGTGCGTGGTTTTGTGTGCTGCCTGCATCCCATGGATGGGGCTTCGTTTGTTTGTGCAGACCGGTTGCTGGCATGCCGCGGCCCAGTACCGGTCCATGGACCGCTGGTTAGGGACCCCTGATCTAGAATGTAAAACATGGAATCACAGGGCTGGAAGGGATGGAGCAGAACCCACAACTCCAGCAGGCAAGATAGTCCAGGCCAGTTTTTTTGAGTCTGGGCAACTTCAAGATGGGTGGACTCTAACTCCCAGAATTTACGCACTTTTGATTCTAGGTCTACCTACTGCCTGCTCGAGCTTACCCACAATACCCATCTCTTATCCACAATCCTTCCTCATAATTCTCCCCACCAGAATGTGTCCATTAGCAGAAAGAGGGATATTCCCTCTTCTGTTGTAGGGCATTTGAGGTTGTGAATCTTAGTACAGCTATCTCCATCGTTCAATAGCCCTGCAGCCAATTATGCAAATGAACATTAATGATTGTTACCAACCCTGTCAAAATAAATAAATAGAGGCTGTTAATTAAAAAAAAGGGGGATTTATGATTTTAATGGGACAAATAGCTGCAGGACAGTATGCCACATTTCAATACATTTGTTGTTTAAGAAAGAAGTAATATATTGTGGTGGCTGTATTTCAGCACGTCTCCCCAACTTTATGTGGCAAAGACACTGCCTGTTGTGAAGTAAATGAGAAGATTGTGCTTTAAATATTCTTGCAATGGAGGCCATTTTGAAAAGTATTCAAAGTTTTCTTCTCATTTCTTATGACAACATTCTAACCGTTCCCAAATCCCGCACCATCACGGTTGGGCAGTTGCGACCAGAATTTTGATTCTTACACCAGGCAGTTGTTGAATGAGTCATAGCCAATTCTATGACCTTTTTTGCCTTTCTTAATGTTTAACCAATATTCTCTTCTTCTGTAATTTAGAACCATGCAGTTGTTTGTCAGCTGTTTTTCTTCTTAGAGGAGACTGACATTTTCCATCGCAAAATATTCCCGTCTTCACTTTTGACAAATCCTTCCAGTTTGTCTGATCTCCAGTTCCTGGTTTGCTTTATTATGATGCGTTCCAGTTTGCCAGGATCTCAAACTGCAGTGGCCACCTTTGGATACGGTACATTAGTATGACAAAAGCAGAATAGCATCCTTCTGTCTCGTGAGCAGGACCAGAGACCTCTTGTAACTCCAGCGTAGAATTGCACTGGCCTGCTTACTCCGATATAAGTAAATATTCCATGTTGGGGATCAGCATGCTTTTAAAAATCCACTTGTTCAGGAAGAAAAAAATATAAGATCTTCATGCTGGGTTTGTGACATCTAGGGCATCTTTCTCACTTCTCTGAAAATAGAGTTGGTGTGTCAATGGGATGTAATGGTTGAAGCCTTACCTAAAGGGTCCGTAAATCTCCATGCAGCCGTGAGACTAATTGAATGTCTCCACATCTTAACCTACATCTCAGCCAATTCTTGAGAATAAAACCTAGAGGAGAACTACATAAAATGCCTTGGAGGAAAAGCAGCAGAGGTGGATGGCTGGATGGAAAAATTGACTTATAGGCTTTGAAATAATAATAATAATAATAATAATAATAATAATAATAATAATAATAATAATAATAATAATAATAATAATAATAATAATAATAATAATAATAATAATAATAATAAAGTTGGAAGGGACCTTGGAGGTCATCTAGTCCAAGCCCCTGCTCAGGCAGGAAACCCTACACCATTTCGGACAAATGGCTGTCCAGTCTCTTCTTCAAAACTTCCAGTGTTGGAGCATTCACCGCTTCTGGAGGCAGGTTGTTCCACTGGTTAATTGTTCTAACTGTCAGGAAGTTTCTCCTTAGTTCTAGGTTGCTTTTCTCCTTAGTTAGTTTCCACCCGTTGCTTCTTGTCCTGCCTTCAGGCGCTTTGGAAAATAGCTTGACTCCCTCTTCTTTGGGGCAGGCCCTGAGATATTGGAAGACTGCTATCATGTCCCCCCTCATCCTTCTCTTCGTTAAACTAGACATACCCAATTCCAGCAACCGTTCCTCATATGTTTTAGCCTCCAGTCCCCTAATCATCTCTGTTGCTCTTCTCTGTACTCTTTCTAGAGTCTTAGCATCTTTTTTACATCGTGGTGACCAAAACTGGATGCAGTATTCCAAGTGTGGCCTTACCAAGGCATTGTAAAGTGGTATTAACACTTCACGTGATCTTGATTCTATCCCTCTGTTAATGCAGCCCAGCACTGAGTTGGCTTTTTTGGCAGCTGCAGCACACGGCTGGCTCCTATTTAAGGGATTGTCCACTAGGACTCCGAGATCCCTCTCACAGTTACTACTATTGAGCAAAGTACCCCCTATAATACACATCTATCAAAGCCATTCTTTCAATCCGTTTGCAGTGTTTATCTTTAGATTAGCATTACACATCTCAAAACAATTAACATAATGCTATGATTAATGCAATTAAAATAGAAAATAACAAAATGATGCAAAACACTAAAATGATAAAGCTACTTCAGTAAATAATATTAGGGTAGTTGATAAAAAAAATCACAAATAGTCCTTAACATAACAACAGTTCGTTTAGTAACCGTTCAAAGTTAACAGAGGCACTAAAAAAGTAACTTAAGACCATTTTTCATACTTATGACTGTTGCAGCATCTCTGTGGTCACATGATCAAAATTTGGATACTTGGCAAGTGGCTCATATTTATGACCGTTGCAGTGTCCCGGGATCACGTGATCCACTTTTGTGACTTTGTGTCAAGCAAAGACAATGGGAAAGCCAAATTCACCCAACAGCCATGTTACTAAACTTAACAACTGCTTCAAGAAGGGTCATTAAAATGCAGCAAAACCCACTTAATAAATGTCACTTAACAACTGTGGGAAGAAAAGTTGTAAAATATTGCAAAACTCACTTAACAACTGTCTGGCTTATCAAAAGAAATTTTAGGCCTGCGGGGGCTGGAACCCAATAAGATTTGGAGAGTCATGGTGTCAATATCCTTTGGTAAATCATCAATTCCTTTACCCAATGAGGAAGTAATAAAATATATTGAACCTTGCTTAATATTCCTTGGAGTGGATTAGTAGCAAGGAAAGGCTTGGGTGAAATATTTTGGAGTTGGTTTATATAATGCCTTCCACCTTTCCTATCTGATCAGATTTTCTAGCTATACCAGGTACAACACATTGCTACTTTTTCCAAAACAGCAATCATCCTTAATTACACTTCACCGCTTAAAATCATTTCTTTTCTGAAGATGATTTGCAAGTATGGATTAGAAGAAAACTACGTATGATAATNATTTATGCTTTCTCTGGGAAGCGAAATGCTTAAGAATATGAAAACAACTCTCAATAGAGAAACATTAGAGATAGTTTGGAATGCTGTCCCCAAACAAGCAAGAATACCATATTGGAAGAAATAATAATAATAATAATAATAATAATAATAATAATAATAATAATAATAATAATAATAATAATAATAATAATAATAATAATAATAATAATAATAATAATAATAATAGTTGGAAGGGACCTTGGAGGTCATCTAGTCCAACCCCCTGCTCAGGCAGGAAACCCTATACCATTTCAGGCAAATGGCTGTCCAGTCTCTTCTTAAAAACTTCCAGTGTTTGAGCATTCACAGCTTCTGGAGACAGGTTGTTCCATTGGTTAATTGTTCTAACTGTCAGGAAGTTTCTCCTTAGTTCTAGGTTGCTTCTCTCCTTGATTAGTTTCCATCCGTTGCTTCTTGTCCTGCCTTCAGGCACTTTGGAGAATAGCTTGACTCCCTCTTCTTTGTGGCAGCCCCTGAGATATTGGAACACTGCTATCATGTCCCCCCTGGTCCTTCTCTTCATTAAACTAGACATACCCAATTCCAGCAACCGTTCCTTATATGTTTTAGCCTCCAGTCCCCTAAATTGTGGACTTGTTTATCTGATATGGTGGATGTGTTCCATGAGAATGATGTGATAATAAAATAGTCTTTAATGTGCTGTAAACCTTTTGGTGAGTGTTTTGGTTTACTAGGGAAAAAATGACTTTCTTTCCCAGTTTATGCCAGGTGCAAAGAATTAGGACCACACGTTAAGCTCCAGATTTGCTGCTCTATTGCTCATTCCTATACACAAAAATCTAATCAACTAATAGTCAGGACTAAATTGGTGCTAGATAAGAGTTAAAGGAATTCAGGAGAGGTTGGACTTAGACCATTTGCAGAAACATAAGGACTTCAGGCTGATTCCTCTCTTGACTCCGCCCCCTGTTTCTGTCTGTCCTTCTCCTACACCTTGCTGCTTTTGAGTACTGTATTTGCTTCTGTTTCCTTTGCCAAGGTTAATGTTGTTTTGAAGCTTTATCTCAGGAGATGGTGGCAATGCATATGGGCTTTGAAGCTAAACAGGATCGATCTTGGTTAGTACTTGGAAGAGAGATATTTTATAAATTATCAGCAAGACAACTGGACTGAACTACTACTGTTCGCGGAGGTGGCTTACAACAGCACAGTGTATTCTAGCACTGGCTACACTCCATTCCAAGTAACAACAGGACAAAGCTTCAACCGATGCCTTAGAACACTAAGAAATACCAGAGTTATAGGATAGAGTGGGAAATGAAGAAAGCATTAGGAAGGGAGGCAGTCGCATACCACTTCTTCATTTTTGCTAAGTAGGTTGTATGGATACATTCATGAAGTTTCCAATAACTGATTTAACCCCAATGGGACTTGACTCTATGTTCTTCTTTCATTGTGAAAACTCCAGTTACATTTTTTTTCAATGAGTCCTATTCCTCTTCAAAATTTCACTTGTGGGTTGCTTGCTTTGTGTCCGACCCCTGAACTCTAAACCCAGTTCAAATAAAGGCACCCAAAATCTTCCTTCTCTTGACTTGCTTTTTTTTTAAAAAAAAAAATAGCCCTGAGAAATTGCATAATCCCTAACCTGTTGGTACAAGCACTCTTGCAGAACCCTCCCATGTCTTAGGAGCAAGAGAACAACATAATCCACAATCTTGGCTGAGAAAGCTCCCAGAAGCTCTCTGGAGCTTAAGCAGATTTCTTTATGCACTTTTCTCTAAGCCTTTCTGTGTAGCCTGTATGACAGGTAAGGATCCTCCCCTTGAGTGTCTCTATCAAGACTGCACAGCTTCAGCCCCAAGCTTAGAAGTGGCACCTGCAGCTATGTGCTTTGTAGTTCCCTTGTGTCTTTTTTTTTTTAAATCACCCACTAGTGCACTCCTATTTTAGTTCCATCTGAACATCAAGAATCTGGAGCAAACCGATAGTAAAACAACAGCAACATAGTCCTCATTTCACATGAGACTGTGTACTGGGGGTGACATCCAACACAGCTGGAAGCTGCCAGACTGAGAGAAACCTCATTCTTGCAACTCAGTGATGCAAGCTTGTCGTTTGACTTGTGTCTGTGTGTGCTCCAAAGCTTATGTAGCCGTGGGACAGTGTTGAATTGAGTCAAAGAATGGGTTGTTTTGAAAATAAAAGAAGTTCTGTATATTAAATCCAATATTGCCTAACCCTCTCCATTTTTTTTAAATACTGTCCCATCGGTCATCATTGTTGCTGAGCATTACATAATGTTTTTTGTGTTCAGAAGAGAATTTCAGAGAACAAGGAGCTAGTGAATGTTTGCTGATGACATGAAATTTAGGAATGTCCTGTGAAAGGCAATCCACCAAGTGATGGATGACATTCAGCATTAGCTAATGCAGTTTGGATGGGAAAGCATGTTTTCCAACTCATAGTGGTGCTGGTGTCTCAATTATCTATACTTATTCGGTTCAAATGCCTGATTATATTTTTAGGCAACTCATCCTAACTGCCTGTAACATGCCGCAGATTACCTCCCATCGACCGGTACGCTCCCACAGAGCGGGCCTCCTCAGGGTGCCGTCGGCCAAACAGTGTCGGCTGGCGACCCCCAGGGGGAGGGCCTTCTCTGTGGGAGCCCCCACCCTGTGGAACGAACTCCCCCCAGAGATCCGGATTATTCCGGATCTCCCCTCCTTCCGCCGTGCCCTCAAGACATG
>NW_015388038.1:12993-21167 GCF_001527695.2 Protobothrops mucrosquamatus
CACAATTTATCAAAATTATACTTTAACATCATCTGGAAGGCAGTTGTTTCCTCACTGCTACTTTACATATATGAAAACATCTCATCTTTAATGGATATCCAGCCATTGATACCACTTAATGTCTTTTAGCTTGTTTTATTGTAAGATTCCTGGAGTCACATAACCATGTGATGGGCAGCTATATAAATTGTGTAAATAAGTAAATAAACCCAGGATTGTAGTCTTCAGTACACTGGTAGCGGTACACGAACACTATCTGTCCAGAACAAGGAAGTATCAAAAGAAACTAGGATTCCTTTAAAGGAGATGAAATATTTATCTGTGTCATGACAACATTCACAAATACAGTGAAGAAAGTTTTCCCCCTTTGTTTAAGAAATCATGTCGGCTACAGAGCTGTAGCTACAGGGAATTAGGCAGCTGCTCCTCACACAGGATATATAGAATAAAATATCTTCAGGCTAGACTGGGTATTTCTGCCTGCCTTGTTCCTCAGAGACAGCTAGTCTTGGTTGAGATGAACAGATGGATTATCTTCTACAATGTCAAAGTTTTCCTTTCCACCTGTTTTATTTAGGGATGCACACTGCATACTCCTACCTCTTAAAATTCACGATAGTGCTATAGCAGGGGTCTTCAAACTTGGCCCTTTTATGACTTGTGGACTTCAACTCCCAGAATTCCTCAGCCAGGCTCGCTTGAGTTGAATTCCACAAGTCATAAACGGGCCAAGTTTGAAGACCCCTGTGCTATAGTAATATCCTTTACCATGTAGTTTAATGGAAACCTCAATGTTCCCTGATGATTACACTGCAAAAGAAATGCTTGCATTTGAGTTAGTGCACTCAAACATAAAGGGAAAAAAGTATTGGGAATGGTGGTCTGTAGCATGCAAATGAATCGTTCTGAAATGGCCCCCAGTTAGAAGAAAATAACCAGGGCATTCTATATTTCATTTCTTTCTGATTTCATCCAATTGTGAGGGCGCCGCCTTTAATGTCATGCATTCGACAAAGTTGATTCCACTCTGTGAGAATATGCAGTAGGGATAGTCATGTGAGACTTTCCAGATGTTCTACCTCAAATCAAACCTATCTTCATGGCTGATTTTTAAGGAAGGGAAGATGGATCAGCTGGCAGGCAATCCTTGGTTGATGTTACTCAAGGTTACCACCTCTGGAAATATACATCTTGGAAGGACCGAGGCATAAGGAATAAAATAATTTGGGAGGCTTGTATCTTGTCCAGGCTCATTTAAGGCCGACTGTTTGTATAAGAGAAGAAAGGCAGTCCCTCCTGACGTATTTATGACTTTTTACAAATGTGCAACACACTCCCATTTGGAACACTATGTCCTGTTTGGTGAAAAAAGGAAAGTGTAGAAAATGTCAGCCAACTTAATTGGGATGAAATGATTTTCCTAAGAAGAAAGCTTTACAACTCTGAGGCTTTGTGAATGAGTAGGCAAAAGGCAACCCCGTTCCCCATAGTATCTTACTAGAGTCCTGAGTCACCTAGAGAAGATGTAGGACACACAAAAAGAAAACACTTCTTCTCACCAAGTCTGATTCAGTTGTATAATTCAGTCCCAGAAGGTGTCACGATGACCAACTGCTTGGATAATTTAAAATAGAATTAAACAGATTCATGGCAGGGAAGGCATGAATGGTATGATGGCTTGTTACTGCTTCTAGGATTAGACCAGTTTAACCCTTAATTATCCATTGTTTTGCAGAGACGGTGGAAGAAAGTATTTTGTTTGGCCATTGTGGACAGAATGTGACATTAGCTAGACCAGGGGTAGGCAACCTCTTTTATGACTCGTGGACTTCAACTCCCAGAATTCCTGAGCCAGCCGTGCTGAGAGAAAGGGAGAGTTTTCCATGCTGAGCCATGCGGGCTCAGGAATTCTGGGAGATGAAGTCCACGAGTCATAAAAGAGCCAAGGTTGCCTATCCCTGAGCTAGACCTTTGATAAGGTCCATCCTCAAGGCTTACATCTTCTTATGATGTGATTGCATAATGCTTTATCAGTGAACAGAGTGCAGTCAGGCAAGGCCAGTAAGAAATTACCCAAAGGGAAACAAAAATAATAAAATAATAAAACAACTACAGCCTTGTCAATAAGACAGGGAAGAAGAGGAATAAATAACCCTCAATAACACGCTGCTAGCCTAATGAAAATAGCATATAAGATAAATTTCACATATTGGAGATGAGTTCTCCACTAGACAAAAGAAAAAAGCATTACAGGAGTTTCAGACCATGATGTAGATTCTAAATTATATCAGCCTGACATCTGTATTTTATTACTTTAAGTAGAGAGGATCCCTACCTCCTTGTGCTATTAGCATTAGCTGTGATCAACCAATTAATTGTGTATGGAAGGAAGTTTGTCGTCTTCTAATCTTTGAGTCAGTTTGGGGTTTCTGACATGCTTCCTGTTGATGTACAGGACCTTTGTCGTTATCAGTTAATTGAAACTGTTCAGCTATCCTAAGCAGCATCTCGTCAGTTTTAGCAATTAATTGCACCTCCCAGTACAAAAACTATTCCAGGTCCTAGAAAATGTGGTTTTCTATTGCAAAATGACTCTGTTTTCAAAGCTGAAACACAGATTATTTTAATCACATTGGCCGGTGGCACATAAGAGTGAGTTCTATAGATGCAAGATGAATCACTTCAAAGAAAATGGACTTTAGCTAAATTCTAAATCACTTTTTCATTTTTTTTAATGTGAAGATATCATACAAAAGTGCAGGAAGTGAAATATCTAGGAACCGTGCCAAGGAATAATTAGGGGCATGGAATGCAGGGCTATCAAAATGGATCAATTACATCCGTAGTTCTCAACTTGGGGAGCGCGAGGTCATCACAGCTGTTCAAGCAAAGGGTTGAAAAAAATGTTATGATTTAAATCTTGAGTTAAGTCTTCGGGGTCTGTGGCCATGGTCTTTGGCCACAAAAGGTATCTAAAAGGGGTCTGGGGTGAAGAAAAGATTGAGAACCACTGAGTTACAAAACTCAGGCCTCACCAGATCTGTGAAAAGGCAGCTGAGAAACTGCTGCAAGTAGTTCTTGACTTACAATCACGTTGCTTTAGACAAGGCTATACTCACACCATCAGCACAAGGGAGGAGCGATTTGCAAATATCCCCAGAAGCTTTGATCTTTGCAATATCAACACACACAACTTTGAAATGGACCAGCCTTGCTAGGCTTCAGAAACGTTGTGTTTTGATGTCTGCCCAAAGCCTTCTGCCTTTCTTTTAGAATGTTTAATACCAAAATGTTTCCAGGGAATTCCATCTGACTATTAAAGAAAGCTGCATTATTAATGCAGTATATTATTTTATCCCTAGGTGAGAAGGGGACAGTTGCCAGAAATGAAAGTCTTTGAAAATACGAACCCTGCGAGAGTTCAGCTCATGTATCCAAGGTTGGTCTCTTCATCCTGTGCCATTTTTTCCCCCCAAAGGAAACGTGCCATTGCAACTCATTAACACAACTCTCTTTGTGTGACTTATATTTATCATAGTCACTGGGAGTTTACTCAATCTCCTCTATATTGTTAATTCAGCATTTCTGGGAGAAATATCTTGTTGTCAATCAATTGACATAAAAAATATTGCTTCTCGAAATGCTGATTAAGCAACAACATGGGGCTCAAACATCTTGGAAAGTAATTTTGTAGCTATTGAGTGCGTTGCTTCCCTGGGCATTTTGTACTGTTCTGAGAAGCATAAAGAAACCCTTTCACAGCCTTGATTATTTTACTAAATGCCTTCTAAAACATTAATCCTAGGTGTTAAGGGCTGTTTCTAGCATAGGTAGTCCTCGCTTAACAACCACAATTAGGGCTGGCAACTCATCGCTAAGCAATATGGTTGTCAAGCAAGACATTTTGTGGCCACGACTTTCAATTTTACTGTCGGCTTCTCCGAAGCCATCTGTGAAGTATGTAAATGGTGATCATGTGACCATGGGACACTGCAATGGTCTACACACCTGCTGGTTGCAAAGTGCCTGAATCTCAGTCACGTGATGGGACTGTGGGGACCTCACAAAAATTGTAAGTGTCAACTAAGCAGGGCTAAACAGGACAATCATTGAGGATGTAAGCAAGTTGAGCCTGTGGACTTCAACCCCCGGAATTCCCCAGCCATCATGGAGAATTCTAGCGAATCCTGGCTGGCTGGGGAATTCTGGGAGTTGAAGTCGACAGGTCTTAGAGTTGCCAAGGTTGGACACCTCTGATCGCCATCTTCAAATTGGCTTCATTATGCCCCTTGAGGCCATAGCAAGTTTTCCTTAGTAGGAGCCTTTAAGCCGCAGCTATTTGTGGAAAACCTGAAGTGAAAAATGATGCTGGCACTTCCTTGAGCTGCAATTTGGGGTTACAAAGTACTCCCCTTCTGGTAGGCAAGTGTCAGATGAGTCAGACTTTTGGGGCACATAAGTGACAGATGATAAAAGTCCCAATCGGGTGAAGGAATGTCTAAATGAGTCATGGGTTGCTCGTGACTAATATATCCTATATCCTATCCTTCCTTAAATTCTTTTAAAAGGGGGAAAAATAAGATGAATGTGTGGATTGTGAGCTGTTCCTTGTAACTGATATATTGAACCTCTGCATAGAGAACTATCTCCGAATATCAAATATTGGTGAAGTATGTTTTTATGATGATTCCTGGTTGACCATCTTCCAGAATTGTCTGGCTGACCGGAACCATGAAGTTAAAAGGAGACATTCATTCTTGATTTAACACAGTGGATAATATATCAAATTAACCCTAGGGATGGCTTTCCTATGAGGAAGATAGATAAAATAGCTTCTTAAAGGGGTCATGGGAATATTCTTCAGGTTCCTTATTCTCTGGAGTGCTTGAAAAGATGAGCTTGAGACTCAATCTTCAATGTTACCCAGAGGAAATGTTGGCAAATTTAGTTCTGTTGAAAGGAAACTCTAAATCCTCAATTGGGACAAAGTCAGGTCAGATAGGCTGTTGCTCAGTGTTATCCAGGGAAAAGCCAGTTTGGTCTAGTTGTTAAGGCAGCAGCCTAGAAAGCAGGAGACTGTGAGTTCTAGTCCCACCGTAGGCATAAAAGCCAGCTGGGTGACTTTGAACCAATCACCGGGGGACAGTGAGTACTACTTCCACCTTAGACCTGAAAGTCAGCTTGGTGACTTTGCACCAATCACTGGGTGACTGTATGTTCTAGTCCTGCCTTAGGCATGAAAGCCAATTGGGACCTTGGACCAATCATTCCCAATCTCATAGGGTTGTTGTGGAGAAAACAAGAGGAGGAAGAAGTATTAGATATGGTCATCACCTTGAGTTATTTGTAAAAATGATAAAGGCAGAAACTAACTAACCAACCAACCAACCAACCAACCAACTAACTAACTAGAATATGCAGCTTTGCCTAAAATGGCATGTGCTGAATTACAGGGACAAATGAAGACATTGATACAATTAGTAATTTATATAAGGATACTTGTAATGGGAAAACACATTTTCTCATAATGGGGGAAACAGTCATCTAATCTGTATGCTTGCTGCTCCATCTGTTGTCCAGAGTGATTGGCATATATAATTTAAAAAAAAAAAAAGCTGATAGGCAGCTTCAAGTCTCTGATTATTTATCTTCAGTTTTTTCACCTTTCACCTTCGAGGCGAGAAAGCCTTCAAACAGAAAACTATCCAATGAACTGTCTCAAACAATTAGTTCCTCTTTGTTTGGGACATAAGAATTACACCCTGTTTCTCTTCCCCATCAAAACCTCTAAACTATAGGTCCCTTCTCTGCTGTACTGTAACATTCTGGAGATCTTTAGATCTTTAATTTCCAGTAGAGGGTGCAGTTGTGCATGAATCCAAGTTGGTTAAAGGCATTTTAGGTCTCCAGAAGCGCTAAACTGTAGATGTTCCTAAAAAGAAAGAATATTGATGGCTTTATATATATTAAATCTGTTGGAATTGTTCCTTATAAACATAGGAGAAGGCTGTTTTGAGAGACTTCTCTATGATGTTTGTTAACTTGGCATTATTTATAGATTAATGTATCTTCTTTAATTTGATTTTTTAAAAGCATCATTAAGCAGCTAGGACACTCTGGTTATGGTCACACAAGACAAGAGACCCAGCTGTCCTTTCTCCCAGTTAATAGCACATATCCTACCATGCCTACATCTGAATTTTTTTGCAGGGAGGGAGTAAGTCCTTCCAGATCTGTAAAGAAGACTTTTTTCAATATTGTAGTAGCATGATTGAGGTCCCACTATCTGCAAATAAACTGGGGAGGGGGGTCTTACCTATCGCCTCCATCTTTTTCAGCAACTTTTTAGCCTCCCTATATGAACTGCAGAAGGAGTTAAAAAAATATATCAAAACCTTTAGAACAGTGTTCCTCAACCTTGGAAACTTTTAAGACGTGTAAACTTCAACTCCCAAAATTCCCCAGCCAGCAAATTTCTTTTTAAGTGATTGAATATTGAGATTTGACTTTGTCTTGGTCTGTAACTCTCATTATTCCATCTGGGTAGCTGAGGAAGATGGTCATCAATTTATTTAGAAGGATGAGGGGGGACATGATAGCAGTGTTCCAATATCTCAGGGACTGCCCCAAAGAAGAGGGAGTCAAGCTATTCTCCAAAGCGCCTGAAGGCAGGACAAGAAGCAACGGGTGGAAACTAACCAAACAGAGAAGCAACCTAGAACTAAGGAGAAACTTCCTGACAGTGAGAACAATTAACCAGTGGAACAACCTGCCTCCAGAAGCGGTGAATGCTCCAACACTGGAAGTTTTTAAGAAGAGACTGGACAGCCATTTGTCCGAAATGGTGTAGGGTTTCCTGCCTGAGCAGGGGGTTGGACTAGATGACCTCCAAGGTCCCTTCCAACTTTATTATTATAAATAATTCAAACTGGGCAATGTACCTTTCCCCTCCTATTTTCTCAACAACAACAACAACCCTGTGAGTTGAGTTGGGTTTGGCTGAGAGAGAGAGTGACTGGCCCAAAGTCACCCAGCTGGCTTTCGCGCCTAAGGCAAGACTAGAATTCACCATCTCCTGATGATTGTCCAAAAGATGTCCAGCTGGTTTTCACGCCCAAGGCAGAACTAAAACTCATTCTCTAGACCAGCATCTTAAACACTACACCAGATTTGCTCTGTACAAGAAACTAAGCTTAGCAGATGGATTCTCTTGCTTTAAGCAACCTCCCAGGTAGCTAGGAAGCTTAGCGCTTACTTCTGATTAATCTGTTGTTGGTTAATTGAGCAGGAATATGCTGGGAAATTAGAATGTTTGTTGGTGCAGTGTTTCACTTGAGCATTGAGCATCCCAGAGGGTGCAGCTGTCCATCCTATTTTACAAAAACTCTCCATAAGTAATTTCCTGCGTCTGAAGAGAAACTCTTTCACAAAGAAGCCATTAGAGTGAGCTGAATTATTCTTAATGTACTTACAGCTCTTCTCTTGGGAGGAAGCGAGAGAAGCCACGGATCTCTGCGTGGATCTCCAGATGTCTTTTTCAATGCTGAGTAGTTGCCAAGGGTAGGAGAAGAATTGGATTGGAGCATGGCAGCAATCAGGATGTGCAATAGTATGTAAGAATGACCTTGGGAGGGGAGGGAAGAGCTGTTGCGTAAGGAAGGAGCAGATAAGAGGCATAGAAGCCCACAGCTGTGTAATAGGCAGAGAAAGAAAATCAGAAAGGGTCTTCCCTAGCTCAATCAGGCTATAAAAAGAGATGATGGGAGATTTGTACTTTCAGACTTGCAAGATTATTTTAATATAGCCATACAATAAGATAAAAATAGCTCATCTGATCTGTTTCCTGTCTTGACTTCCTGAGAAAGCTCATCTTTTTCTGGTGCCCTACACCTATAAAGTTGCCGATAGCCTCAAAGGGAGAGAAAGAAAAGACAAGTCATAAAAACGTACTAGCCAAAAGGAACATCTGGTCAAAAAATTTATCTTAGTTGCTGACATGTGAAGCCACTTAATCCACATGGTTTTAAAAACACACACACAGAGCAGTGTTTTCACTGTTTCTTAAACTGATTGTGGAGTTAACCCACTTTTGAAGTTGACATCATATACCTAACCAACAAATTAAGATTGGCTTAAAGAAGCTTTTTTGCATTATACAAATGCAGACGATGGAT
>NW_015388038.1:21497-74200 GCF_001527695.2 Protobothrops mucrosquamatus
CGCACGGAATAGATGGGCCTTCAGGGCTCGGCGAAAAAGGCGCAGGTCCGCAACTGTACGTAGGTCGGGGGGTAGGTCATTCCAGAGGGCAGGAGCTGCCACAGAGAAGGCTCTCCCCCTGGGGGTCGCCAGCCGGCATTGTCTGGCCGACGGCACCCTAAGGAGGCCCTCTCTGTGGGAGCGGACTGGTCGAAGGGAGATATTTGGTAGGAGGCGGTCTTGCAAATACCTAGGTCCATTGCCATGGAGCGCTTTAAAAGTTGTTACTAACACCTTGAAGCGCACCCGGAAGGCCAATGGCAGCCAGTGCAGCTTGCGCAGGAGAAGTGTTACATGGGAGCATCTAGAGGCCCCCCAAATCCCCCGCGCAGCCGCATTCTGAACTAGCTGGAGCCTCCGGGTGCACCTCAAGGGGAGCCCCATGTAGAGAGCATTGCAATATAGAGAGGTCTTCTTTTTTATTAGTAATCTGTTTACCAATAGCTTTGCAGGTCTCCTCCACACCCTTCCCATGAAGACGCCTATGTAGGAGATGCTGGCAAGCTGCCACTTTTTTCTCTCACGAATCCCTGCTTAGCAGAGACCCTTCTGAAGTAAGCCAAAGTTAGTAGGGCAAGTTATTATTTTTTTTCATCCTTCCCCAAACCTCAAAAGCACATTCACAGAGGGGAACTCAGTACTTTGCTAAGAAAATCTCTCCAGAAAAGGGACATGATAAACTCCTTGGCATTACCCTGAATTCAAATGTCAATTCTGAAATGTCAAACCTGCCTTGAGAACATGAGACTCAGGATTGCTCAAGGTTGCTCTTCTATACTTTGTATTTTTGGGGGAAGTAAGCTTTGAAGTCTTCCATAAATGCAGCTAAATTGATGTTCTGTTCTCATAATGATGGTGCACTTCTATTCATCCTTGCACACTGAACTGATAAATTGTTAAGGCTGGGTGGAAACAAATTTTCACGTTCAGCTACTTCTCTGTGAGTATAAGTGGTTCCATGTTATTCATAATTGTGCTAGGACTGTATTTCTCTAGCTGTAAATGATTTTTTTTTAACTGTTGCCATCTATTTCCTATGTTCCTTTAAAATATAATGTCCAAAATAAAATTAGACTGTATTTTTCATCCCTCTTAACTTGGGAGTAATCCAAGATCCTGCTTTATCACAAGTTTGATCATCTGGAGTTCACTCAATGTAGCTAAATGCCAGGCTGTAAGTTAGACAGACAAAGAGAACTTTATTTCCTTTAATACAAATGCATTCGATGAAAAGAACTATCCACTATCAACAAGAAGTATAAGCTACCATTTGTGGGCAAAGCTTACTCATAGTGTAGCAAAACTTTGCTACTTTTAGAGAAATAAATGTGTCATGTTCATTTAAAAGTTATGTCTCAGAAATTTAAATAAAAGAGGCGCAATCAACTTGTGGGAAATGTCCCTGTAGAACTGGCAATACAGAAAAACATAGGTTGTGGTTTCTATGGTGCTCATATCACAGAGGCAATATTGGTTTTCATATGGGGTTTTCCTATATTTCTGTAGGAAAAGGACAGGCAGAGACAGAGGGCAGAGTCAAGAGAGGAATCAGCCTGGATCCCACAAATTAAGTCCAACCCCTCTTGAATTCTGTTAATTCTTATCTAGTGCCAATTTAATGCTCACTGTTAGTTGACTAGATTATTGGGTATAGACAGGAGCAATAAATCATCTTAACTGGAACTAAATGTGTAGATGTCAACGCTGCTAACATCGGATGTTTTTGCTTTGACAACCATTTTCTTATGTTTTACTCTTAGAGTTAGAGTTAGATGATGCTGGGGGGAGGAATGTGCATGAGAGTTTAGCTAGACATAATAATACTGAACCTAGTGTGTGAACCAAGTTTATTGAAATAAGAGATGATAAGAATTGGCGGGCTGGAGAACTGGCGGGAAAGCCTGCGTTTCAAACAAATTGGAGAATGTGATTCATGGCTGTTGATTGGAGGAGGGAATTGTGCTTTGATACTATGTGCTCAGGGGAGGGGGATCCTATTTTTGGCTTGAACTGTGTTAGAGCCGATGCTATGCTTCTCAAAGATTCTTTAAGGTAAACAATGCTTCAAAGTTCTTTGAAGAGTTTCATCTGTCGGAACCATGACATGATTCTTTGCGCCTGACAATTTCACTTCCAGGATAACTGTTGGGAGAATATTCTACTGAGCTAAGGATAAAGCTTCCCTAAATATAGGCACTGATGTTAATTTGTGAGTTATAGCAACATATTTTAGCTATTTACTAATGGGGGTGGGAACCTTAAAACTGATGCTCTGGAAAGTGATCTACACATGGGGTACATTTCATTATCTTAACAAATAAAAGAAAACTGATAGAACCGATGAATTGTGGATTTTAACTGCACTCACCCCATGGGAAGAGAGTATTTTAAATTGTTTATATTCAACAGCTTCATCTTAAGCATAATTTGCTATTTATCAATTTGCTTTTATTCCCTGGCCTTTTATTGTCGCTTATAATGGCTTCAGGATTTTCCAATTCTCCACTTACATTTTAACTGTTGCTATAGAACATTTCTGTGAAAGGAACGCAGCCTGAAAAAGGACAATTGGGGGCGAGAGGTTTTGGTGGGTCAGAGAATTATTGGTAATGCATATTATTAAAATTGCACATTTCTTCCCGGAATTGAGCAGAAAAGCTTTTGGAATCTCTCTCGTGTGGAATTGCACATCTTCTCTTTTGAAACAGTACAGCTCTCACTCACCAGAAAATTGCCGTATCACCGTTATCACGAGGCATTAAGGAAAAACGTCTCTAATTGTATTATTAAAAGGTGTGCTTATTGGTACAATAAATTGTAATGGCTTTTACGGATTCTCCCTCCAGGATTCGGCTGAGGCTTCTTGATAGCCAAGCATTGAAAAGAATGTCGACTCACAGAGAAAGCCTGAATAGCGCACAAGATGTGCAGAATGCTACTGGCAGTCTAGAATGTAATGACATTAACAAAATAGTAATTTGGGAGAAATTGGAAGTGGTGAGCAAGTAGCTTAGGGGCATTTTGGGCTGTTTCAAGCCGTGTTGCTGAGGACAAGAACAGCCTAAAGGATCGGATTGCTGCAGATAGATCCGATCTTGAACACAGATAACGTTTTGGTGTAGAAAATGAATCCAGCAATGCCTGGAGGATGAAAAGACAAGTATGGCCCGTGTTTCCAAGATAGTTTTGAACGTCCTGTACAAATTAAACTGGTATTTTTATCATGGGAAAAAAGAATACAAAGGCTTGATTGAGTAGGGTGTGGTTCGAACCAGTTCATGCTGAGATGTCTTCTGATGGGTCAGAAGAGAGAGCTTCCACTGACATCAGTAGAGAGAACAGTGCTTATAATACACTGACAGTTGGATGCAGGTGGATGATAGATTAATAATAGATCTCACATCTCCCCTGCTTATCCCACTCCCACCATCGCCATCTTTAAGCTAGGGGCTGTGTGTTATATTTTGTATTTTTGTAGTATTTTATTTACGTATGTAGTTTTTATCTTTTTAATATTGTAAATATTAAATGCCTCTGCACCGGAGACAAATACCTTATGCATCCAATCACACTTGGCCAATAAAAAATTGTATTTTCTATTCTATTCTATTCTATTCTATTCTATTCTATTCTATTCTATTCTATTCTATTCTATTCTATTCTATTCTATTCTATTCTATTCTATTCATTCTTATTTCTATTCTATTCTCCATTCCATATTCTATTCTATTCTACTCTACTCTACTCTACTCTACTCTACTCTACTCTACTCTACTCTACTCTACTCTACTCTACTCTACTCTATTCATTCTTATTTCTATTCTATTCTATTCTCCATTCCATATTCTATTCTATTCTATTCTCCATTCTCCATTCTCCATTCTAACTCTAACTCTAACTAATTCTAATTCTAATTCTAATTCTAATTCTGATTCTGATTCTGATTCTGATTCTGATTCTGATTCTGATTCTGATTCTAATTCTAATTCTAATTCTAATTCTATTCCATTCCATTAATTCTAATTCTAATCCCATTCCCATTTTCTGCTTTTAAAACTGTAAGCCACCCAGAGTTATCCTGTGGTAAGATGGGCAGCCAATAAATTTAATAAATAAACAGTTGGGCAAAACTATTCTCTTGTTGCTTGTAGAACCAAGTACAACTCATTTAATAACTGCCTTGCTTAGCAACATAAATTCTGTTCCCAATTCTGCTCATAAGGTGAGTACTACCTGTTGTTTTCTTTCTAAGCATCAGTCCATTGATGATAGGTTTAGTTTTGGAGGAAGAACTCTGTGATAACTTGCCGACTAGCCTGTTTTCAGTTTTGAAGACTACAGTGGAAACAATATACTTTTGTGCCAAAGAGCCAAAACATAAATACCTACCGTATTTTTCCGTCTATAAGACGCACCCTTGTACAAGACACTCTGGCAGGCGAGTTTCTCCGTGCTGATCAGCTGAGCCGGCAAATCCGGACGTTTGGCCGGCCGATGATCTTGCCCTGTCCCCCCCTCCCATTAGTGGCAAGCCCACAGGGGCTTGACACCTGCACCAAGCAGCATGGCAATCCACATAGGCATGCCGTGGGCTGCAGAGGTTACCATTATTTTTCCATGTACAAGATGCACCTGATTTTTGAACAGGGTGTTTGCAGGAAAAAATAGCGTCTTATACACGGAAAAATACGGTAGGTAAATGAAGACTTGGCATGAATAATACGCTCAAGGAAATACATGAACCTCAACGGTGTGCATCCATAATCGTAAGATCGAGCAACATACATCAAAAATGCCAAAAAATTGCCCTGTAGTTGCCTTCTTAATGTGCATCTACTGCTTATTTCCCTTGCTACAATTTTCTAATGGGCTTTGTTCCTGGACTTTATTTCTGGGGGAGATAAATTTCCCCTTTCCCTGAAGAAGTTTGTAGAGTATTAGCATGTAAATAGCCCCCTTGGGGAAGCGAACACATAGACTGGTCCTGCGCGCATCAGAATTGGTCCGCTTTGATGTGAGCTTTGCGTCACACTGCACTCTGAAGCCATGCGGTCAAATCTTCTCTGACCTCAGTAGGCTGGAAGTATGATCTAGCTGTCTCCAGGGCCAGATCCATCTGCTACAGTCAAGCTGGGGAAGCGAAGCTTCTACTATGCCTGTCTCTGGCTGGGTGGTATTGGTGCCTTTTTTTATTGCGGTTGCTGTTGAGACTAATTTCTTGCCTGTTCAACTCCTCCTCCTGCTGCTAAGTTAAGTTTTTATGGAGGCGATTATAGACTACCCCGGTTCCCTCTTTCCTCCAGAAATTAATGACTTCTTTAAACCTGTCATCCAGAGAAAGTAGGCTGCATTGCTGTGCGCAACTAGAGGTTACAGAAACGATTGATGTACGTGCTTGTTGTTTTGGATTAGCCAGAGCCTTCAGTGACTGTATTAGAGGCTAACTTGAATCGTTGCCAAATTTCTTGTCTGTGGGAGTATTTATTTCTTTATTTTAAGTGGGTTTGGTCAGTGGCTTCACCGCAACAGCTTTAAAAAATCAGGGACGTGTCCTAAAACATTCAGCTGAGAAGGAAAAGAGATTTGAGTTATGAGTTCTAAAGTTGGTCTAACAACTAGCTAGAACAAAACAGTTCAAGGCATGAGTCAGCCTTGTCCTAAAGTCAGAGTTTGGGTCAAATTCAGTAAAATAGCTGAATTTGTAGGTATGAGCAGCAGACTGGGACTTGTTAATAAAGTAGAAAAGGTTAAGGCAGGAGTAGGCAACCTTGGCTCTTTTATGACTCGTGGACTTCAACTCCCAGAATTCCTGAGCCAGCATGGGGGAACTATGGTCCCTTCATGACTCATGGACTTCAACTCCCAGAATTCCTGAGCCAGCATGGCTCAGCTTGGAAACTCTCCCTTTCCCCTCAGCATGGCTGGCTCAGGAATTCTGGGAGTTGAAGTCCACGAGTCATAAAAGAGCCAAGGTTGCCTACCCCTGGGTTAAGGTTTCCCCGTCCAGTTGTGTCCGACTCTAGGGGGCAGTGCTCATCTCTGTTTCTTAGCTGAGGGAGCCAGCATTGTCCAAAGATGCTTCTGTGGTCATCTGGCCAGTATGAGTATATGCTAAGGCACAGAGAATATCATTACCTTCCCGACAAAGTGGTACCTATTTATCTACTTGCATTTACATGCTTCCAAATTGCTAGGTAGGCAGGAGCTGAGGCAAGGAACGGGAGCTCATGCCATCACGCGGCCCTTGGGTCTCAAACCTAGGCTGTCAGCTTTCCAGCTGACAAACTCAGCTTCTTTAACTGCTGAGCCATTGTGCCCTTTAATAATGTAGAAGTGTTGGCTTAAGAAACTGTCTGTTGACAAAGGACGGAATGTTATACGAGCAAAGTGGTATTAGCCATGCAACTCTGGTCTGCTTAGAAGAATTCACACCAAAGAGACAGAAGTTGTGCTGACTGCGATGACTGTACACCCCAGCTTCAAATTATATATAGGTATAGAACAGTTAAGTCTTTACTGAGTTGGCCAGGTGGAAAATTTGGTCTTCCTCTTGGCTGCACTGTGCAAAATCATTCACCCAGAAATTCAAAGGCTAAGGCAGGAAAAATTGCTGGCACAGGAAAGGATCTTGATTTGTTTGGATTACAGATTTCCAGGTTATCTCACAATGATAGCCTTCCAGAAGCTTTGATGGAAGCACAGAAGCACTTGTGGGGTCGGGCAGGGCAGCTTGGAAAGTTGTGAGATTGTTGTTGTTGTTGTTGTTGTTTAGCCCCTGATTTCCAGGAGTTGCCCTTCCCCATAAACCTCTAAAACATGTTAGTTGGCAGCTTACAGCCTTTGTGTCACAGATGCTCTAAATTGTGTGCCAGGGAGCGCAGAGGTTTCCATGACATACAGCTGGTGCATTTGAAATGCTGCTTCTCATCTCCTAACTACTGATGCTGCCAAAATTATATTTGCTGGCTTGAAAATTAGGATTTCAGAGGCCCGGGATTTAATTTGTGCGTGAAAAGATCTTCCATCTTCCTGTCTTCTCCATGCCTGCCTCATGCTCTTCAGCATGCCTCTGTTCACCTTGCCTGCTGCTTTGGCAACAGTGATAAGGAGGTGAGCAGTGTTTCTTCCCCACTGCTTCCAGCCCAGAAGAGAATGTAGATCCAGCAATATTTCAGTGTCCCAGGAGTCAGGGAGGAAGATACAAGGAGAGAGACTTCCACCACTTCATTGGCAGTGCAGCTACAATGGGTGGGTGGAGGGTGCCTCCATTTCGATCATAAATATCCTGCCAGAAATCCATGCTATAATTTCTTGTAAACTCCTGGCAGCTTACAACAATAAAGCAATATTTAAACCAAGCCATCAATAAAACCAAGGCAGTAATGAAATGTCTAGTTTAATGAAAACTAAATTGTGTCTAGTTTAATGAAAAAAAGGACCAGGGGGGTGACATGATAGCAGTGTTCCAATATTTAAGGGTTCACTACAAAGAAGAGCGGGTCATCCTATTCTCCAAAGCACCTGAAGGCAGGACAAGAAGCAACAGATGGAAACTAATCAAGGAGAGAAGCAACCTGGAATTAAGGAGAAACTTCCTGACAGTTAGAACAATTAATCAGTGGAACGACTTGCCTTCAGAAGTTGTAGGTGCTCCATCACTGGAGATTTTTAACAGGAGACTGGGTAATCATTTGTCCGAAATAGTATAGGGTTTCATGCTTGAGCAAGGGGTTGGACTAGAAGACCTCCAAGGTCCCTTCCAACTGTTATTCTGTTAGATGTCAAGTGTAATTTAGGTGACCCACACTCAACATCCTCCAGTTGCTTTTTGGAAAAATTCTGTTATCAAGCTCCATTGATGACGCCGATGATGGTGAAATAATCAGACTTCCAGGTTAAGGGGTGGCTTTTCATAGCATAGGGGTGCATCAGAAAAACCTCAGGTTAAATTGGGAGGGAGCTTGGTGATATCGTAGTGAAATAATAATAATTAATAATAATAATAATAATAATAATAATAATAATAATAATAATAATAATAATAATAATAATAATAATAAAAGTTGGAAGGGACCTTGGAGGTCATCAAGTCCAATCCCCTGCTCAGGCAGGAACCCTACACCATTTCAGACAAATGGCTGTCCAGTCTCTTCTTAAAAACTTCCAGTGTTGGAGCATTCACCGATTCTGGAGGCAAGTCGTTGCACTGGTTAATTGTTCTAACTGTCAGGAAGTTTCTCTTTAGTTCTAGGTTGCTTCTCTCCTTGATTAGATAAGATGTTGAGTCTTGATCCTGATCCAGATGACACCACGGAGGTTGTGCAACTTGAATTGGCTCTGGAAGCAATTGATGTATTTTCTTTTGGTGGGAAGGATAATTTCCTAAGCCTGATGGTGGAATCTCCCCACTCGCATAGACAAAAATATTCCTAGCCATGATTAGGAGATAGGCATTGTTCTGTGATCCTTTGTTGAGTTTATGTCCTCTTCATTTAAATTACCCCTTATTTTCTTTTACAGAGTTATTCTGGGCTAGGGTTACAGTAGCACTGGCATTCAGTAAATATGGTTGAGGCCAAATCGTAGCTACAAGCCATGTGTTTTGAAGGATGCTAGGTGGGGTGCTGGTGGAGATATAATGCTAAGTAGGATTATCTAAAAGGGAAATATTTGGGGGTTAGAATTCACATAGTAGAACTTCATCTGCCATCAAATAGAAGCATTTTTAAGTCTTTGATCTCATGGGCTCTGGTGGACTCTAGTCCATGAAAACAACACTTTCATAATTCTGTATTAATTCAGATCCTCATCTGAGTACATTCACACTGAGTCCAAAACAGTATTCATTCATTCCAAAGAGCTATAAGAGAGAAAAGATTCTCTATTTGAGAGAGCCCCATATTTGACAAAAATGCAAATAATTTTGAGGAATAAATCTGAAAAGAAGGGGGAAAAACTTCATAGTACTTTACTGGAACTCAACATGGTCTCTGAATTATGAGGAGACAAGAGAAATGTTTGCAAAAGACACAGGGTAATATTTTTCAGTGCAACATTTTTTTAAAAAAAAATCCTCTCTTTTTATTATCGGAACAATTATCAATGACTAATGTTTCTCTAATGTCTCTCCTGCAATAGATAGGTCTGACTACACAATTTCTCAGCTACCCAAATATAACCAATATTCACTTGTGAGTTGAGCATTCTTTTAATACTTCCTTTATGAACGGAATGCATAGAATTACTATCCCAGTAAAGAAATGAGAAACAATCATGGTTTTATCTTTGTTTCTGCCGGGAGCAGAAACAAAGGGACAAACTAATAATTCAGTTATTTACCAAACAATAGCAAAAAAAAGAACCTTTTTTTAAAAAAAATAAATAAAATAACTGTCTCAGTAGCAGCTATTGAAAGGGTGCCCACGTAAACAGGGCTGTGTATGTTAGCATTGAGAACAAGGAGGGTTCACAGTAAGCCATTGTGGAATTGCTATGACGGCAATGCCAAAAATGCCTTCTCACTTAGGTGTCCACCACAACTGTTCCACTAAACCTAGCAGGCTGAAATTTGTAATTTAAAGTCGCTGCTTAATGGGGCTCTGTTTTTATGGTAATTTTGAAGGACAATGCAACCAGTTGAACCTGCAACCAAAAGGTTGCAAAGATTGTAGCGCTCTTTTGTTCAAGATTTCAGCTTCCCTTCTTTTTGCCCTTTACCCAGCCAGCATTCCATGACTTCTGAGCATTTCATTCCCCATTAAACTTTACTGGGATTCCAGCTCCCTTTTGTTTGTGTATGTACGTATGTAAGTCCTAACCACAAGTTTATGCATGCAGGGCATTATTTTGGCTTCCTAAAGATCAGTGCCAGCATAGTGCCCAAGACGACTGCCTCTGCCAGAAGTCTGAAGTCAGAAGAAGCCAATGGTAATTAGTAAATGGCAAAAGCCTAGCAAACAGAGTGAAGGAAAAGCAGATCCCACATAAGTCAGGATTTCCGATGAAGTACAGAGCCAGATTTCAAGAGTCGAGATAACCCGAGTGTCAGGAACAAGAATTTATGATGGTTGAATTCTAGCAATGTGATGGGAGTCCTTGAGATGTATTTATAACCTGTGTTTCTCCATCTCTGCTTTGTTCCAAATTGTTTTATTGGAGCCGTTTTAGTAAGTCTGGTTCTTCTTTTTTTCACCCCTTTCCTTTCTTGGAAAATGGAGAGCCAAGGTTTATCTTTTGCTTGTCAATTCTTTTTTTTTATTTTGGTGTTCTCTCAGAAAATGACTATGGCTGAGGAAGTTGGCAAGGCCATAGTCTGGTGGACTGTGAACATAATTGGTTTAATAGCAACTGGTTTCCAAACAGGCAAATGAGTAAGATTGTTCTCTAGACCCCCCCCTCCCAGACCCCCCCTCAGGGTTCTCTCTCCCATTTTCCTCAACAGATGGGAGCCATTTTCAAATAAAGCAGAAAACGCCTTCTTAATTTAAGGCTTTTATCAGAGGGAGAAAATGTACACCAGCAGTTACAAATTGGCAAATTGACTTTTGCAGTTGTTCCATAACCTATCCAAGTAGGTTATTCATTAGCTATCATTTGGCTTGTTTCCTTGGGATTCAGGCCATATTTTTGATAAACTGGCCTCTGTGTACAATTTTTAAAAGCCGTAGTCTTCCTGGAGCATTTCCAGGGCTCTTGACTAAAAATTAAGCTTTTGCTGGAACCTTCCCTTTGAAATATTCTCAAAGTTGGAGATCTTTGATGTTTCTTAACCCAAGTTTGCTTTATCCAGAAATGGCTTGGCAGTGTGATCTTTGTGGCTTTTGTTGTATGTTGTTTTACATCATCTGCCCTGTATATTTGGAGAAAGAGGAACATAATAGATTGAGCATCAGAAAACATGTGGATTCTTGGATTAATTTGGAAAATGAAGGGTTGTGGAAGTAAGAGAAATTGGCTATGTCTGTGCTAGAAAACCTTCTAAACAATCCTCAATCCTTTAAAATATAACTTGGGAGTATTAGGAGTACTAATACTCCTAATTATATACATTATATTATATAACATTGTTACATTACGTTACATTATAAGTTGTATTAAGTAATTGAGTGATTCTGGTAGAGTTCAATCAATCGAAATTTACTTAGGGTCCAAGACCAAACACATAGTTTTTTTTAAAAAATGAATGGTTTATTGCATATAAATACAGTATACATAGATGTCCAGAGTTGTCTCTGGCACATAAATATACTAAATGAAATAAATATTACATGGTCCACAATATTTGAAGATATTCAGTCCTGTTTATCAAGGGGGGGGGGCGTGTGTATGAGTTATTTGTTTCACCACTACATTCTTTTAGCATTTTGAACTTTCTAATGCAAAAAAAAAAAAAATGCTTTTCTTGGCTGTTTGCTTTCAAGAAAAGAGAAAGACTCTTGGGGGTCCCTCAAGCCAAACACAGGTGATTCTATAAAGTGCCGAGTGCTATTCCGAACACAAAATGTGATTTAGGTGAAAATTATTTTTAAAGAAGCAACATGATTCAATATAATTTTTTGAAACACATTTTCCAGTTAAGTCACATTGAAAATTGCCATGTGACAGTGCTTTTGGAAACGTCTCTGGGGCCACACCCATGAATTTTGATGGACATATGCAACTGTAGCTTACGTTATATGTGCCTGTACTTAAGAGGCACATTGTTAAACATTTTATTTGAAAGAATAGTCCAACTCCCTTTTGTTATGTAAATAACTGAATAGAAAAGTGAAGGAAAATGCTTTTGGTAATATGGGTAAATAACGCACAACACAATTCGGTTTCACATTTGGTCAAATGCTTTCATTTCCAAATTCCTTTTCTTCATATGCAGACTAGGACTAGGTCATCAGGAAGGGCGGGAGTCAAAAAAAGAATGGCAGCCATGACAGGGCAAAGACCCACCCCTTTTTTACAGATATCAGATGAGCATCATAAAAAAGGGTAGGGTTTTGATTGGTTGGTTGCTGCCACCATCTTGCTTTTGTTTTTTACCCCTCCCTCTCAACTTGGACCTCCGCTATGCAGATAGTCTTGTAAAAAAAAACAAACTTTGCAAACTTTCCCACTGAGTGAAATGCTGGAGAGATTTCTATTTTAAGCATGAAAATATTAAGCCATCAAAGGATGGTGTTGGTACTAGCTGTTGGATCTTGTGTAATTGTCTTCCCAAAACAAAAGCCGATAGTTTCGCAAGGAATGGCTCTCAGCCATCTTGTTTCCAAGAAATTTTTCTATGGCTTTCCAAAGGAGTTTAAAATCCACATTGTGTTTCTGCTTGCTGGCAGGGGACATACAGAAAAGAGAGAAAAGACAAAGTGGATTTGCTTAACAGCTTAAGCTGTCTAAAATGTGCTTCTCCAAGTGCCCATCCTCAGGGGAAAAAAAATAATTTAAAGAACAAGATTCTTACCGTTCTTCGGAGTCAGTTTATCATCAGATGTTTGTATAGCTCCCTTAAAGCGATTTAGTAATTATTGGAAGCCATGACAGAAAGTTTTAGGAATCTGATTAAGGATGGCAAAGGTTTCCGTCTTCTCACATGTTGCCCTAAATCATAGTCTGATTTAGTCTGCCAACTCTTTTGCATTGTGCTTGTCCCGTGTGACCACTAGTGATGAAGTATCTCACAAATAATCCTCTTTCTTTATCTTGCTCATTCACTGTATATATCCAATCTACATTTTTTTTAAAAAAAAACCTGCCAATTTTCAGCTATTGAAGAATATATGCAGAGACTGGATCCACTATCACACAGAGTTTGATTAACGGTGGTTTACTGAACAAACTTTAATTAACTTGGTTAATTAAGGGTTCTCAAATTGAGTTGTCATCCCATGGAGGGTTGTGAGGAAGTCTGAGAGGGGAGCATACATTCTCCTGATGTGTCTGGACATGGCTGGATTTTTCTGTTTTGTTTTGTTTTGTTTTGAGAAGCTGGCATTGGACCACAATATGGAAATGATCCAAGCTGTAGAACAAAAGATCAGGACCATGTATAAAGTTGCAATTAAGAAGATGTATTGTTCAAACCTATACGCAAGAATCTACTCAACTAAAGTTCAATACTAAATTGGTGCCAGAGTAGGGTCAATGGAAATCAGGAAGGGTGGGACTTAGACTCTTTGTGGGAATTTAATAACTCTAGGCTGATGACTTGCTTAACTCCACCTTCCAGCTCTGCCTGCTCTTCTCCTACAATATGTCTTTGCACTGACAGCAACAACTGCTGTACCCAGCTTCAGACAACTATTGCATAATACCAAGGCCAGATCCTGAAGTTGAAACTCAAGTACTTTGGCCACCTAATGAGAAGGAAGGACTCACTGGAGGAGAGCCTAATGCTGGGAAAGATTGAGGGCAATAGAAGAAGGGGACAACAGAGAATGAGGTGGCTGGATGGAGTCACTGAAGCAGTAGGCGTGAGCTTAAATGGACTCCAGAAGATGGTAGAGGACAGGAAGGCCTGGAGGAACATTGTCCATGGGGTTGCGATGGGTCGGACACGACTTCGCAACTAATAACAACAACAACAGGGAGATGTGGCTGTGTTAAGGGAACATTTGCTTAGCTTCATCCTCTGCCTCCTTCAAGATCAGCTCCTGGATTTATGTGCCCACATACCAAGGAACCAATCACACACCTGCTTTGCCTAGACACATCAATATCTGGATTGTTCAAGCAGAGCAAGGACTTTGAACACGTAGTTATTTGGAAGTGGGGGAGAGAGAGAGAGGAATAGCATAAATTCACTAATTGTTTTAGAGGGTCCCAGCACCACAAAGTTTGAGAATCCCTGTGCTGACTCATAAATCATAGCTGATAAATCACAGTGTCTTGGTTCTCATGACCCTGTTTGCCAAAACCTATTTGGTTTTTGCTTTATGTGCTACATACACCAGAGCCATTCAAGTTACACATATAGCAGTAAGCCATCAGCTATGGTTTACAAGCCATAATGGTTGAATTCACACAGCATGACAAGTTGAGCCCACAGCAATTACATTATGGCTCAGCATAAAAGTATAGGCACAATAATAACTGCTCAAGCGATGCTATGTTCGTTTAGTCCAGGAGCCTACGAGAGAAAGTGCTCCTGCTACAAACAAGATTACACTTGAGTCGGGGAAACACTATTTCCCTGACAACTTTTTCAAAATATCATCTCAGAAATTGACTTCCTCGTAGGAATAAGGCAGTAAATGCGTAGGGTTGGCATTAGCCTGATTTACTACCAGCGACTGGATCTGGAACTATAAGGAAAATACTCTTTATATCAGGAAGGCACAGCCTGTAGCTCTCCTAAGCCTTCTAAGTGCAACTGATAGAACTCTTCTTCCAAATTTTGTACCCTTTGATAAGTTTTAATGTCAGAGTTATTGAATACATGGGATTTGTTTCTATTTTTTTGCACTCATGTCAGAAGGACCGAGGCACTTCCCGGTTGAAAGGATTAGCCAGTGACATCACTGTTGCCTGGGAGACACCCAGTTGGGGGCTCCTTTTGTGTTCCTGGCAGGAGCTGGAGCAAAGGATGGGAGCACAACTCTACCCCATGACGGCACTCGAGTCTAGAACACAGGTTTGCTAACCTCCATCCCAGGGTCCTAAGCACGTGAGCTACTGTGTTCCTTTAATAATAACCTTAACTATCTTTCATTAAGCATTAATTTGATTTAGACTGAAATTTGACGCTCATTCTACGTGCTTGCCTTATTGTCACCAACCTGAAGTACGCGCTCCTGGCAGACCACTCAAAGGTGAAGTGTGATCCTTGGCGAGAAAACATTTACATCCCCTCCCATTTACAAAAGTATCAGCTCCAACTTCGACGTAGCTCCTGTTAGCTTTTCTGCCCCAGGGGACGCAAGAGGCACTGGAGACTGCATGGACATTTTTTGTCCACCTTCCGAAATTTTTCAGATGTTTCTTCTCAACTTGTGCAAAGCTCTGGAGTGCTTTGGATATGTTCAAGGAGTTGCCCTCATTTCAATCCTTTGGATGGGGTTCTACTCTATACTTGTACATTCCTGATTTTGTAGACCCTGGTCTTGTGCAGTGGGCTATTTCCAGTAGAAGCAGGCAAATAGATATTGATATTAAGGTAAAAAGGTAACGGTTTCCCGTTTCCAGCTGTGTGTGACTCTAGTGGGTGGTGCTCATCTCCATGTCTTAGCTGAGGGAGCCAGCATGTAGCATGACTTCCCACCAAAGTGGTATATTATTATTATTATTATTTATTATTATTATTATTATTATTATTAGTATTATTATTAGTATTAGTATTAGTATTAGTATTAGTATTAGTATTAGTATTAGTATTAGTATGCTAAATAATAATAATAATAATAATAATAATAATAATAATAATAATAATAATAATAATAATAATAATAATAATAAAGTTGGAAGGGTCCTTGGAGGTCATCTAGTCCAACCCCCTGCTCAGGCAGGAAACCCTATACCATTTCGGACAAATGGCTGTCCAGTCTCTTCTTAAAAACTTCCAGTGTTGGAGCATTCACCGCTTCTGGAGGCAGGTTGTTCCACTGGTTAATTGTTCTCACTGTCAAGAAGTTTCTCCTTAGTTCTAGGTTGCTTCTCTCCTTAATTAGTTTCCATCCGTTGCTTCTTGTCCTGCCTCCAGGCGCTTTGGAAAATAGCTTGACTCCCTCTTCTTGGTGGCAGCCCCTGAGATACTGGAAGACTGCTATCATGTCCCCCCTCGTCCTTCTCTTCGTTAAACTAGACATACCCAATTCCAGCAACCATTCCTTTTATGTTTTAGCCTCCAGTCCCCTAATCATCTTTGTTGCTCTTCTCTGTACTCTTTCTAGAGTCTCAACATCTTTTTTACATCCTGGTGACCAAAACTGGATGCAGTATTCCAAGTGTGGCCTTACCAAGGCCTTGTAAAATGGTATTAATACTTCCCGTGATCTTGATTCTATCCCTCTGTTATCTACTTGCATTTGCCTGCTTTCAAATGGCTAGGTGGGCAGGTTTCATTCTACCAGTTCAATCTATCCATTCAATCTACCACTTACTAAAACAAGTGATGACGCCACATGAGTTTCCAAAGTGTGGTTCCCACAGTGCCCTAATTTGAAAAGTTCCTTGAAGTTCAGACCAGCTGAGATGTCATCTGTCCCCGTTCTTAGTCCTCATCAGAGAGAAGCTGGTTCAGAAAAGCATTTTCTGGTCCTGCTCTACTCCTCCCAAAATGTTAAATAAGCCATTAATATACCCTGACAGTGTATATATGTGGCTTTGTGCTTTTCTCCAATGTGCAGTTTTAAGAGGTATCCAAGAAGCCCTTCTATTTTTCTAAATTATAATTTTTTTTCCTTAGTTTCTTTTGGAGAGCTTGCGTCATCTGTGTTCGTTTTATTCTGTGTTTTAAATTTATTTAATAAAGCAATCTGAATGTTTGTTCAATTTATGGATGCAATCTGGGGTCTATTAAGCAAAATAGGCATGGAGTTGCCTTATGTAACGAGATGTAGTAGCTGTTTGACATGACATGGGGCAGAAATGATGGCAAAAAGCTGTTGGTGGCCTGCTTGTGACAGTTAATGCTAAACAGCAGCATTGTTTTCCTGTGAGCTCCTATCTCTGCCAACTTTGTCTGCAGTTTTGAGAAATCTGTCCATGAAACAGTTTTCTATAAAAACAACAACACAAACACCCGAGAAATACAGGATTTGTGGCTTTAAAAATGAAAATGAGTGAGAGAGGGAGCCTTCAAAATAAGAATGAATGAGAATATTTCCTTCCAACTACACAAGTATTATCTTAGGCCCCATTTATTAACCAGGAAACTGAAACCCACCAGTATGTTCTACCAGGTCATGCACAAAGAATCAGGAACACAGGTTAAGCTCCAGTTAAGCTAATTTATTGTTCATGCATATACACAAGAATCCGATCAACTAATTATCAGCATTAAATTGGCACTAGATAAGAGTCAATAGTATTCAAGAGGGGTTGAATTTAGACCATTTGTGGTAACATAAGGATTCCAGACTGATTCCTCTCTTGACTCCACCCCCCCAGCTCTTCCTCTTCTTTTTCTACATACCTCCCTCCTTGACTAACACTTGGCTCTGAATGTTGTGGCAATGCATTTGCAGAGGGGATTGGAACAAAGAAATCCCCTGTTATATCACGCCAAAGGTTTTTGTATGTTAGTGGCCATACTAACTACCTGTAGCAGAAACTGGGAGAAACGTGAGTTCTGATCTTCTCTTAGGCACAAAGCCAACTGAGTGACTTTAGGCCAGTCCCTTTTTCTCAGCCCTAGGAAGAAGACAATGGCAAGCCATTTCAAAAAAAAACCTTGCCAAGGAAACATCTGGGTTCTAATCCATGCAGTTACAGAAAACTGACCTGAAGGCTCAAATCCTCCGATCTCAGTTTACCTTTTTAAAAAAATGATATCACATATTCACAGAGTCAAATTTAGTTGTGGTTATTTCACGCTTAACCTTTCTTTATTTAAAAGAAAGCATTTCCTATAATGGCTTTGGGTTGGGAGCTGCCCAGGGTTGATGATAAGATGGACACTTATAAATAAATATTTATATATTTATATGTATTTATTTAACCTATTAAGTCAACAAAATAAAAGTATTGTGCTATTGTCCCTCAAGAATGCTAATAGAGCCTGGAGGCATGCATGCGTTCACACATTTGGGGCCATAACCATCTTGCAGATTTTAAAAATCGTTCTGCAATAAATTAAATAAAAACTAATTTCTCTTTCTCTGCCTTGCTCTTTTGTTCCTTGTTCTTCCCATCTCGGTGGTGTTTTTGAGTTTGCTTTCTTGTTGGGAGCGTCAGAGAAGGCTGGTTCTGATGTCTGTGGTAGGTTTTCCATCATTCTGAAGACTTCTTGGCTGCCCACAAATCTTAATAGGAACAGCCCTCTCTCTGGAGTTCATTCATAGGAACTTCTCTTGGGATTGAATGGAAGCCAAAGATCCTGCAGACTCTAGAGATTTGATTATAAAAGAAAGATGGGAAAGATTGTTTTTTTCCAGACTGTGCAAAAACGCCACATACAGCCCATGGGCGTCTTATCAAATTTTCTTCTGTTTTGAAAGAAAGCTCAAGATCAAATTCTCTTTCATCCAATTGAATGAATATTGGTAAAAACAAACAGGAAAAAGAAAGTCAGAAAATGTTTTGCACGGCACTTATTTTTCTGTCCTGGATTTTGCGACTAGATTTAGTTTACATCTTTGGCATTAACAGCACTGTCTTATCTTTTGGGCACAGGCAATCTCATCTAATTATCTGATTTGAATGTTTACTGCTCAGGCTTACCGATCCCCAAAATTTTAAAAAAAAAAAAAGCAACAACTTGTTTTTGTTAGCAACATCGAATTTGTTCTTTGCCTGGAACCTTCCTCATCTTGGTCCCGACGATATCCATCATTCAGAGACAGGTATTACCTGAGATTTATGATGTGGTCTTGTTTAAAAAGAAGAATTATAGAACGTTTGCCAGCCCAGTAGGAATATTTCACACCTTAACACTAAACTAAAACGACAGAAGAGCATATGGAAAAAGTTATAGGCAGGAAATTCTGTTTTCTTTTTCTCTCCAGCACCTTTTAAAGTAGGAAGCAATGAAATGATCAACCCGATTCCTGGTTGAGTGAAAAGGAAGCTAACTTATGTCAGTAGCACTTCTACAGACCTAGCTATCTTAGTTACCATTAGCTAAAGATGACATGATAGCAATATTCCAGTATTTGAGGGGCTGCCACAAAAAAGAGGGGGGTCAACTTAGCTAAGAATGAACCAACATTAGTAGTTAAGATATAAGGAGTCCTTGGTGCTCTCTCAACTTGGTCGTTTTCTTGCAGACGTTTCATTACCCAACTAGGTAACGTCATCAGTGCTGGAAGGGAGTGGGGATTACTCTTTGTTTATAACAGTGGTGCCTTTCCTCCCATTTTGCCAACAATGACACCTCTTTAACACTGGAGTTCATTCACTACAGAATTGTCTGCTGGTATATCTCACATGGTGCCCAAATGTCCATAGCGAAACTGGGATGGGGAACATCATCCAGGACATTTTGGAATTAAAAGATTTCACTAATATAACACTTTTCTCGTGATACGGGCGCACGAGGCAAACTCAAAGCACACAATTCTTTCCTGCGCCCTGCCATCTTCTAGAATTTGCCATCAACGTCAGCTGCCTCTTTTTCTCTAACGATAGGGCTGGCCTTGCCATATGGGGCATTCATCTGCATTTGTTGCTGGGCAGCTGGTAATGTTAAGATTCAGATAATTCCCTTACATCCTCCCCACTCTCTCGGGTAGATCATAATTGTGCCATTCAGTGTTGTCTGGAGGTTGTATTTTAACACAGTGTGGCTTACGTAGCTCGTAGCACTTTCGGTATTAACCTGGGCCGTCCACTTTGGTGAAAGCAATCTGTCAAAATTATTTGCACAGCAGATAAGATGGGAAACAACAGCAGTTGGCTTGGAAGTCCTTGTCTACCCAGCAGTTATAAGAATGGATGTTTTCGGCTGGCGCTCGGCTAGTTCCTAACCAATTTCTCACTCTGTCCTTGGGTTGTGCAAAATTACTACTTTTAAAAGACACACATGTTAATTGGCAAAAACCCAATTCGTTGTTTCACTCCAGTGGGGCTATTATACAGTTGCAGGGGCAGTTTGTCAAGCAACAGTAGACAAATAGGTCTAGACTCGATGGGAATAAGCAAAAGGGACCAGCTTCAGATTTTTCTCCGTCACTCGCTGCCTTTTTCGATTTGCTCGTTCTGTTTTGAAGATGGCTGCATGTTTGGGGTAATCGGGGCAGGGATTCCAATTGTTAATTGGAAGTTTTTAAGAAGAGACTGGACAGCCATTTGTCTAAAATGGTATAGGTTCTCCTGCTTGAGCAGGGGGGTTGGACTAGAAGACCTCCAAGGTCCCTTCCAACTCTGTTATTCTATTCTATTCTATTCTATTCTATTCTATTCTATTCTATTCTATTTGATTCTTAATCCATTCTTATTCCATTCCATATTTTCCTATTCTATTCTATTCTATTCTATTCTATTCTATTCTATTCTATTCTATTCTATTCTATTCTATTCTATTCTATTCTTGTTCCATTCCATATTTTCTATTCTATTCTATTCTATTCTATTCTATTCTATTCTATTCTATTCTATTCTATTCTTATTCTTATTCTTATTCTTATTCTTATTCTTATTCTTATTCTATTCCTATTCTGTTCTTATGGTTGGTTGCACCATCAGCCAGATATTTAGACTGGATTTGGCATTTTTGTCCACCTATTGAATCTTTCCCAAAAACCCTGGGATAGGCAGTGGTTAAAAGACGTAAGCTGTTCCAAAGAAAGCTACCTGTTCTAATGGAAAATGTGGGGAAAAATAAAATCTGTTGTTATTTTCGGCAAATGCTTCTGAGTAAATAGTGGAAGATGTATTATTTATTTATTTTATTTATATCCCGCTTTTATTATTTTGATAAGTAATTCAAGGCAGCAAATATACCTAATACTCCTTCCTCCTCCTATTCTCCCCACAACAACAACAACAACCCTGTGAGGTGAGTTGGGCTGAGAGAGAGGGACTGGCCCAAAGTCACCCAGCCAACTTTCATGTGTAAAGCAAGACTAGAACTCACATTCTCCTGGTGAATGGCCCAGAGTCACCCAGCCAGCTTTCATTCTTAAAGATAGGACTAGAACTCACAGTCTCCTGGTGAATGGCCCAGAGTCACCCAGCCAGCTTTCATTCTTAAAGATAGGACTAGAACTCACAGTCTCCTGGTGAATGGCCCAATGTCATCTAGCCAGCTTTCATGCCTAAGGCAAGACTAGAACTCACAGTCTCCTGGTGAATGGCCCAATGTCACCCAGCCAGCTTTCATGCCTAAGGCAAGACTAGAACTCACAGTCTCCTGGTGAATGGCCCAAAGTCACCCAGCCAGCTTTTGGGTGTAAAGCAGAACTAGAATTCACAGTCTCCTGGTGAATGGCCCAATGTCACCCAGCCAGCTTTCATGCCTAAGGCAAGACTAGAACTCACAGTCTCCTGGTGAATGGCCCAATGTCACCCAGCCAGCTTTCATGCCTAAGGCAAGACTAGAACTCACAGTCTCCTGGTGAATGGCCCAAAGTCACCCAGCCAGCTTTCGGGTGTAAAGCAGAACTAGAATTCACAGTCTCCTGGTGAATGGTCCAATGTCACCCAGCCAGCTTTCATGCCTAAGGCAAGACTAGAACTCACAGTCTCCTGGTGAATGGCCCAATGTCACCCAGCCAGCTTTCATGCCTAAGGCAGCACTAGAACTCACAGTCTCCTGGTGAATGGCCCAGGGTCACCCAGTCGGCTTTCATGCATAAAGATAGGACCAGAACTCACAGTCTCCTGGTGAATGACCCAATGTCACCCAGCCGGCTTTCATGCCTAAGGCAAGATAGAACTCACAGTCTCCTGGTGAATGGCCCAGAGTCACCCAGCCAGCTTTCATGCCTAAGGCAGCACTAGAACTCACAGTCTCCTGGTGAATGGCCCAGAGTCACCCAGTCGGCTTTCATGCATAAAGATGGGAATAGAACTCACAATCTCCTGGTGAATGGCCCAAAGTCACCCAGCCGGCTTTCATGCATAAAGATGGGAATAGAACTCACAATCTCCTGGTGAATGGCCCAAAGTCACCCAGCCGGCTTTCATGCCTAAGGCGGGACTAGAACTCCCAGTCTCCTGGTGAATGGCCCAATGTCACCCAACCAGCTTTCGTGTGTAAAGCAGAACTAGAATTCACAGTCTCCGGTTTTCTAGCTTGGTGCCTTAATCACCCTGAGTGATGCAGACCTTGGGATATGAAATCAGTAGCGTTTGCCTTTTGAAAAGATTCTGAGGAATCTTTCTTGTGACAGGACAAGTGCTAAGAGAGGTGAAATTTGCGAAACGGTGATTTGGTTGATTATACCACAAAGCCTATCCTGTGTTATGAGTCAATAAATAGCTGGCAGCTTGCAATAATATTTAGTTTACTCTGAGAGGCGGGAAAGAGATCTGATTGTTCTTTTTTGCTTGCCTTCACTTCTTTTCTCCTTTTTCCTACGTAGTTCTTTGTTTGTTTTTACACGGACCTTGAACACACCGAGCTGTTTTGCATTTAAGCGGCAAGTGCTTGCAAACAAAGGTGCTCCCTGGCACCGCCGTCTTTTGTATTGGCAAGCCTTTGCATCTCTGCCTTAGTGGCACCTCTGGCTAGGTTCTCCACTGTTTTATCTTCTTGCAGGGCAGCTGGCTTGCAGGGGGGAAAGACCACTGCAGAAAGCTCAGCCAGATGTGAGAAGGACAACACTTGGGGGGGGGATGTGAAAAGGACGTTGTCTTACCTGAACGCCTATTCTCAGCATGATGATGGAGAATTCACCCCCCACCCTAAGGTCTGTAAACCTGGGTCCAATAACAGAACACTTTCGCGTCGGACTAAGATCTGGTATCGCCTAGTCCAGGGGTAGGCAACCTTGGCTCTTTTATGACTCGTGGACTTCAACTCCCAGAATTCCTGAGCCAGCATGGCTCATCTTGGAAACTCTCCCTTTCCCCTCAGCATGGCTGGCTCAGGAATTCTGGGAGTTGAAGTCCACGAGTCATAAAAGAGCCAAGGTTGCCTACCCCTGGCCTAGTCTCAAAAACTGGGGAGCACATGGCGCAGTCCTGATATTTATAGACTCAGACTTAGTCGTGATTGGAGCAGGAAGGTTAAGATAGCCCATTGGTGAATTCTCCATCCAATCATGCTGGAGAAGAGCCAAGGAGCTCCTTGTATCAAAGCACAATTCATTCGTTTATTATTTATTTATTAAACAGATTTTATATAGCCTCCCAGTTGACTCCAGGCAGCTTCCACAATTTTTTTTTTTAAAAAACCCACCCTATAATAAAACCCACTTCACCGCCGCTGCCCCCCCCCCCCCCATGGCAGTAGCTATACAATCAAATCATCCACTCAGTGGATGAAACATCTTCAAGAAAACCAGCAAGCTCATTTCAACCCTCAGCTACAAATACTCTTCTTTTCTTCTTTCTTTTCTTTTTTTTTTTGCTGATGGCTCCCCGAGTTCATGGGAACCTAACCCTAACCCTAGGACAGCCATTTGTCTGAAATGGTATAGTGTTTCCTGCCTGAGCAGGGGGTTGGACTAGATGACCTCCAAGGCCCCTTCCAACTACTACTACTACTTCTTCTTCTTCTTCTTCTTCTTCTTCTTCTTCTTCTTCTTCTTCTTATTATTATTATTATTATTATTATTATTATTATTATTATTATTATTATTATTATTACTGTGATCTGTTTTAATACATGATTCCTATATGAACCAAGTATGAAACTCTTTTGGTCCATGATCCTCACAATATTAATGGTACTGAAAATGGCCAAAAGAACCGTGCTTTAATGCCGTGTCTATTTTATTAGTTAGTGTATCCATGTAACTTCCACTGCAGTGTTCTGCCTAAGGGAGACGTATCATCTTGGAAAGCTTTTTTCTTTTTATAAAGCAGATTAATGAATCCAGGCTGAAAAGCCATTTTATATTTAGCATGTGCTAATTCTGATTTAATTTACCTCTCAGCCAGAATATAAATTATTTTCTGGGAATAGTTTAGATTCTTTTACTTAATAAGCCGTGCCTCTTTTTTGGAACCTAGACGCCAAGGACTGAACATTAAAAAACATTAATCCTTATTTCTAACAATCTTGAAGTTCTGGGGTAAAAACAGACATTTCCACTAATGCAGAAAACATTGTGGATTTGGGGTGGTGGTTGCTTGGGGGTAGAACACTCCCTTTACAGGGATCCCTTGTTTGTTTTTCAAATTTAGTTGTAAATGTTAGGAAATGCCATTAACCGTGGATCTTGTAGCAATCTTGTGCTAATGTAATCCAGAAGCATAAACTGTGGGAAAAGTACAAGCAGTAAACAAGATTTGAGATGAATTTGTAAAACATGAAACGGCATCAAAAATGAGCGATACAAAACTTTTCCAAAGCAAGCCTTATATGAAGTAGCCCTTTGGTTGGTTGTATTCTTCATGATCTAAGTTTGACTCTCTCTCAGCTTTGCTATCAAAAATTCTTTTAATCCAGAGCATCATGAAGTGGACGACACAGTCATTTGGGGACATAATTGTGGTTTTCTAGACCCGTCCTGGACACTTTCAAAAAATAGCAACCGTGGAAGCACAGTCTATTCATAAAATGCTGAGTTGTGCAATTGCGCCCAGGAGCGGAACATACGAATTAACTCCTAATTTACTGTAAGTCTACTTGATTCAACCTAGATACTGGCCAATTTTGAGTGTCAGTTAAGGTGTAAGCCAGTCATTCAATAGCTGTTGCAGTTACACAAATGCAATATTAATGGAACTATATACACAGAGCTTTTTTTCCCTGCTGCCTGTTCCATAATATATTACTATTATTTATTAAATTTATATGCCGCCCCTCTCACTCTCAAATGACTCTAGGGAGTCCAATTACCAATTGCAAAAGCAGAAGTACAAAACATTAGAACATTACATATTCAAATAATCAGGGATTAAATACGTTAAAAATAAAAAATTAAAAGTGTTTTTAATTAAATAAATCTAATAAATAAGTAAATAAATCTCAGAATAAAATGGGGCGAGGATAGGAACCTCTTCCTCGTCCACTAACCATAACCAGCGTGGCATGTCCTCATTGGGACCCCAAGCCATCATACTTAATTTAAAACTTGTTTAATTCATGATGGAAATAATATCACAATGATTTAAAAAGCTGGTGGGCTGGCCATAACTTTCTAAGCAGAAGAAAATTAAGAGAGAACTTCCCTGTTGCTCTTTGACCTTGATTTAGCATGAAGAAGAGATTTTATTTTCAAAATGTGTCCAGACTCTATAGGGCAGTGATGGCGAACCTTTTAGAGACCGCGTGCCCAAACCGCAACCCAAAACCCACTTATTTATCGCAAAGTGCCAGGGCCGCATCAGCATTGTGGTGCCCTCATGGGGGGGCAGGGAGGTGCCTCTGAGTGCCACCTCTGGCACGCAAAAACCGGGGGCGCAAAAATGGGCCACCATGCTGCAAGGTGCAAAAACGGCCGTGCCGTGGGGTGCAGATACAAGGCGCTGCACCATGCAAGAACGGGACAGGGCTAGTATCACACAGGCACTAGCCCCGCCCCATTTGCAGCACGTGTGTGCTCACGGCCCCGTGCACGCATGCATGCATGTAAAATGCTTCCCCCTCCCTTTTCTTCCAGTCCACCAATCAACAACCTCTGCTCTAACACCTCTACTCAAGCTTGCTACTTGCTTTACCTCCTTTATGCTGAGTGGGGCTCCTACTCTGGGTGGCAGTGGTGGCCTGAGGCACCTGCTGCTGGTAGCGTTGGCGCGTGTGCCAACAGAGAGGGCTCTGAGTACCACCTCTGGCACGCGTGCCATAAGTTCGCCACCACTGCTATAAGGTAAAATGCACAGCTCATTTGTATTGGCAAATCACTTGTCATTAAATCAAGGAAAAGCCAAAGAAGACTCTTCCTTTAGTCAGGCATCTCTCCCCACCTTTTCCCATCATGTAGATCAGTTTCACAAGGCCTTAATAATTCATTCGGAGTATCAATTTAAAATTAGAATCTCCGAGATTTCATGATTCATACCCAGCTTCACTTTATTAAGCACTGATTTAAATAACCTGGCCTAATAATGGCAATATGTACTGCGGTGTTAAGACATTTATAAGAATACCCTGGCAAATTGATGAGATATTATTCTAACAGGTGTGCCTTTAAGTAGTAAGGGAAGGTCTATTTGAGTTGAGATTCTTGGAGATCCCATTAAAATCAAACAGCTCCCTCCAATCGTGCTCTAACTAAGCCAGTTGTATTGTTAATATCTCGATGAGACTTCTTTAAGCTACTCCAGGTGGTTGGCCTCTAAAGATCATTTGATTAATGCAGGGCACGTAACTCTGGTCTTGAGAATCCTGCTTGCTGACTTCTTCAAACTCAAAGAGCTCCTTTGGACCATCCATGCTTTGAACCAAAACGGATTCTTCCAAGAGAAGAGAATATTTGGAGCTCAAGGTTAAACTGTGGGGTCCTTGGTGTGCTCTGAGCTGGTTTGTTTTCTTGCAGCCATTTCGTTATCAAACTAGGTGACATCATCAGGGTACTGTTTGGCAATGAAATGCCTGCAAGAAAACAAACAAGTTCAGAGAGCATCAAGGAGCCCACAAACTTGATTCTCTTCTTGAGCTCCCCAGAAGAAGCTTGTTCTGAAGGCTTGTATCACTGGAAACTTGCCTCATGGTGTTGCTGTAACAGTAGAAGAACAACGATCTGCAGGATAACTATAAAAACAACTGTTTATTAGCTAAGCTTTCGTCGATCCCCTGCCGACGTCATCAGAGTAAAAACCAGGGATTTGAAAGTCTGCATATAAAGCTGGCTGTTTTTGCGCTCTGCTCATCGAGCGTGTCACCGGTCTACCCGCCCCGGTTGGTCGTATTTTCTCTAGCCGCATCGCATCCGCCTGCGTCCTTTTGAATTTCAGCACTTCCTCTCCTCCCATCATTGCCTCCCATTCCTGCTCCGCTCGTGTCTGGGTGTTTATAGTTGTTGTCAAATCGCCCTCTAGCTTATCTCGTCCTGTGACTCTTGTCCGGTACTGCATATTTGCATATATGTATGTATGTATGTATGTATGTATGTATGTGTATGTGTACATATATTATGTGGGCAATGCAATATACAAGATAAAATATTAAATTACGATAAAACCATAATAAAATCACCATAACATGGAGCCATAGAATCGCAATGGGATAGATGTTATAATTCGATATCCAGGGAAGCTAACCACCTAATTGCTTCTGGTGTGGTTGGGGTGAGATCATCCCAGCGGCCTTGAAATTTCCTGAGGAGACATTCTTGCACTCAGTGTGTTATCGTTTGTTCCTGAGCACCACAAGTCACATTGCGAATGGCTCTCTTCCATTCCCCACTTAAAAGAGCTTTCCCTTAGTCCTGGCATGGCTTGTCCCGATTCTATCCGGGTGGCTCCCTATTTTTCGGGGCAACTGCATTCCTGGGAGTGGTTTCGTTGGATCTGTGTCATCGGTTTGGTCGTGGTTATTAAACGTTGCCCATCTTAATCGCCATTCTTCATCTAGATCAGGGCTTTTCAACCAGTGGTACGGGTACCACCTGTGGTACATTGGCACCTGGCAGGTGGTACACGACCATCCTAGAAAAGTGGTAGCAGGGGAGGGGAATGAGCTGAACCGGTGGCAGCACCGCACAAGCCTGAGCGAGAGATGGCTGGAGTTGCAGGGCTGTCAGGGCTCAGCGGAAGCACCAGGATCAGCACCAGGCTCCAGCCGGAGCTCGGTGCTGATCCTGGCGCTTCTGCTGAGCCCAGAAGAAGTGCCGATCAGCTGGAATGTTGCAGCCTCTCCAGGGTCTTGTGATTTACATTCAGATGCTTGGCAACTGATTCATATTTATGACGGTCACAGTGTCCCAGGATCTTGTGAAGTGACCAAAACCTGCTGCAACCACCCAGCAAAGACGGGGGGAATAAAAACCAAACACCCTCCACCCCACCCCGCTGCCAATCCTCAACAGAAATGCTCACAACAGTGAAAACCTCAGACAGGAGGAAGAGCGCTTGGCTGTGGCTTGGGGGGCACTTTTTTCAGTGCCATTGTAACTTCGAACAGTCACTAAGCGAACTGTTGTAAGTCAAGGACTACTTGTACTTTATCACTTTTTTCCTTTTTTGGGGGGGGGCATCAAGTTTTTGACACCTTGCTAGGTGACTGGTGGTACTCAAATGTTGCCATATCCTAAAAGTGAAAAGGTTGAAAAGCCCTGTGCTAGATCGTAAGACTGTCGCCAATTATTCCAAATTGGTTTCCTAGATTTAAGCCCGGTGAGAGGTAGAGAGTCTATAATACTTTTAAGTATTGGACGATCTCTCGGAGTCGATGTTGTGTTTATCTTATTCCACTCTTGGAACTGTCTGCTGTTGTCGCCTGAGATCAGGAGGGGGTCATGTTAGAAAGAAGCCACGAGAGAGAGAAAGGATTATACCGAAACTTCCCCAAACGGTTGGACCGTAAAATGCAAGCCTTAAAATTAGTAGACGAAGATGCTTGTTAGCAACGCTCTGAGTTATAGTCAGCCATTGCTTTTTTGTAATACTCAAAGAGAACATTTTTCATGGCTGGAAAAAACATCCAGCGAGTCCCGGGCTGAATGGGGCGGGGAATGAAACATAATTAGAACTCTGGCAGCATATAAACCACGTCCCAGCTTTGCTCATTTATTTGCTTCCAAATAACAATCTGTTAGGAAAGCTATTTTCATTTTTAAATGTGTTTTCCCTGCCTTCTGTGTGTCAGATAATTTGTTCTTTTGCCTCTTGCTTTCCCTTTGTGTATTTTAGGAACACTTTTAAGACTGATTATATTACCGGACAGATCACATGGACTCTCCTGCACCATTAAGGTGATCAGTCAGGTCTAAGTGACAGCATAATTACATTCATACAACCGGATGGTAATATATTCCCCGCTCAGAACTCATGACTCAGTGTCCAGGATCCTATGCAATCATTTAGTAAGCTGTCCTGCATATTTTTTCAAAGCTTTTTTGTTTTGTTTTGTTTTGGAAGCCCGATGTTATTTTTTTTTATAGGTCATTAATAATGTAATTTTGCATTGCAAACAAGCCTTGAAATAATGAATTCCACAGTTATGCATTTGTTTATAAGCAGCTGTAATTTCGGCAGATGGCTTTGCACCTTACAAAGGCTAACGGACAGAGTTGGGTTATGGAATTCTTTTCAACCCCTTTTACTAGCAGTGGCCAACACCTGTTGTTAAACAGATGTGTCTCCTGAATCTCTGGAACCCCCTCAGAGATGTACCAGTATGATGATGGCTGGTTTGACAGAGGATGAACAGGGGTTGTTATAGGATCGGGAAAGGAGGGAATGGGACGTAACAAGATGAGAATAACGGGGAGGATCTGGGGGAGAGGATGCTTCTCCATCTTATATCTTGAGGGTTCAGTCCCACGTTAAATTGCTTCCATTCTCTTTTGTGGTCATTGCCAGTCAATTGACTCAACACTCTATTGGGTCTATAAATAGAAGATGCTCATTCCAGGTACTCCTTGATGTACAACAGTTCATTTAGTGACCATTCAATGTTACAATGGCACTTATGACCGTTTTTCATATTTATGACAGTTGCGGCATCCCCAAGGTCACGGGATCAAAATTCAGACACTTGGCAACTGACTCATAGTTATGACAGTTGCCGGGTCCCGGGGTCTCCTTTTACGACTTTCATACAAGCAAAGACAATGTTAGTAGCCCTGTTACTAACTTAACTGCTGCAGTGATTCACTTAAGAGCTGTGGCAAAACTCACTTCACAACTGACTCGCTTGGGCAACAGACATTTTGGCCTCAACTGTAATCTTAAGTCGAGGACTACCTGTATCTTCCAGGCCTGCTGAGTCTCAACAGCATTTGGGTGAACAGGAGCCAAAGTTTGCTAGAAAGAAGACTTTTGGCGTTGGTGTGGATCGCTAAGTCGAAATCCAGAGCTGTTTCTCTATCACAGTGATGGTGAACCTTTTAGAGACCGAGTGCCCAAAAACCACCACCACCACCACCCCCATCCCCGCTCCGCCCTGCCCTGCCCACTGGGCCACCCACTACCTCCACGGCCCGCCACAGATCACCCAGGCAGCCCAGCAGCGCCATGGTGGCCATGCCCTCCGCCCATGCCCCGCAGCATCATCTGCGCATGATGGAGCGCAAGGGCAGAGTCTTGTCTCCACTGCCCGGTTATCATGTCCTTGGCTGCGCTGCTTCACGTGGGCCGTGCCCAGGGGCGACTCTCCTCCGGGGGGGGCTGCTGGTGAGGAGGGGGCCGTGAGAGGAGGCGGGGCTGGGGAGGTGGTGCATGTGCCCACAGAGAGGGCTCTAAGTGCCACCTCTGGCACCCGTGCTATAGGTTCGCCACCACTGCTCTATCATATATTTTGCTGCAGGCTGAGGATGGCTTTTGTTTGCTTCTGTGTAAGTCTATATGGACATGAGTTTAATTTACATATTCCTCACCCAGAAACTAGTATTTATTATGTTCTGCAAGCGACTGCCAAGTCCAACGTAAGAAAAAAAAGCTGGGAAGCTGTTTTGTTTTTTTTAATGTTTATTTTTAAAAGCTTTAAAAGCTTTAAAATCTTCCTTTAGTCAGGCGTCTCTCCCCACCTTTTCCCATCATGTAGATCAGTTTCACAAGGCCTTAATAATTCATTCAGAGTATCAATTTAAAATTAGAATCTCCGAGATTTCATGATTCATAGCCAGCTTCACTTTATTAAGCACTGATTTAAATAACCTAGCCTAATAATGGCAATATGTACTGCGGTATTAAGACATTTATAAGAATACCCTGGCAAATTGATGAGATATTATTCTAACAGGTGTGCCTTTTTAAGCAGTAAGTGAAGGTCTATTTGAGTTGAGATGGAATTCTTGGAGATCCCATTAAAATCAAACAGCTCCCTCCAATTGTGCTCTAACTAAGCCAGTTGTATTGTTAATATCTTGATGGGACTTTTTTAAGCTACTCAAAGTGGTTGGCCTCTAAATGCTGCTGAGTCTCAACAGCATTTGGGTGAACAGGAGCCAAAGTTTGCTAGAAAGAAAACTTTTGCCTTTGGTGTGGATCGCTAAGTTGAAATCCAGAGCTGTTTCTCTAGCATACATTTCGCTGCAGGCTGTGGATGGCCTTTGTTTGCTTCTGTGTAAGTATATATGGACATGAGTTTAATTTATATATTCCTCACCCAGAAACTAGTATTTATTCTGTTCTGCAAGCGACTGCCAAGTCCAACAGAAGAAAACATCTGGGAAGCTGTTGGTTTTTTTTTTAAATGTTTATTTTTAAAAGCTGAATACTGCCTTGATACAAAACCTGATGATGCAGTCCTGAACACGCAAGTGACCGAGACTTCTACATGTAGAGAGATGATTGGGCTGCTTGTTTTGCCGCTTGGGATGATAAATAGCAGGACCGTTTTTGCCAACTTTGGTTTTATGGGCCTGCATTTTAAGCAACACCAGCAATTGAGTTAGCATTTGAGAGCCAAGTTAGACAATAAACTAAATCTGGGCATGCATTTGATTGTTTCTCGGTTTCCCTTTTACCATCCTTTTGTAAAAAAAAATAAATAAATAACTTTCTCTGGCATGCAGGTCCAACGGCTTCGTTAGATCGTCCTTCCCAAGTTAGTTGTACAAAGGTGGTTTTGATTACATGTACCGTCAGCTAGTATTGCCCGAGAGAAGTAAGGAAAAGTTACAAGCTTCTGAATAGCTAGCGGGAGGTTGCTGGCTAAAGCTTTTAAAACATTAACGTGTATTTCATTTCTTTGCAACTGCATGTGTGTGTGTTTTTTTTGTGTGTGTGGTTGTTAGCTGCCCTGCAGAGCCTGGGAAGGAAGTGGGGCACAGAAAAAGTAGACCAGCAATGCTCTTTTCTCTTTTCCATAAGTCCTGCACTCAGCCAGAGATCATCTGCGTAGGCTTTGCGCTACAAAAGGAATCCCTCTCTAGGATAAGGACAGGCAATCTGTGTGCTTCCAGATGTTGATGAACTACAGTTCCCAGCATCCTTACTTTGGGCTGGATTCCAGGGATCTGCCAGGGAGCTGACCTGACCTTGTAATCTTTGGAGGAGAACAGGCTCTCCACAAAAAGATGTCGTTCCTGCTCCACAAAATGCTTCCTTTCCATCTGTCTATGGAGAATTCTCAATCATCCAGGTCATAGTTATCCCAAAGATGCTTTTTCACGAGGCAACTGGACTTTCGTGCTTTTCTTTGAAGATGTTTCGCTTCTCATCCAAGAAGCTGAAAACACACACACACACACACACACACTTATGTATAGTATATAAATAAAATAAACAAGGCAGCAGCTGACAGTCTAGCAAAATAGGCCCTGTTTGATGCAACTGCCAAGTACATCTATGCCGAAAGATAATGAGAGACTGTGTTTAAAGATTTGTTATCAGTTCTAGCTCAGAGCAAGCCAACTGATAGACCCTTCGCTCTGCTCTGATTTGGATTCTAATGAGAGAGAAAAAAAACCATCTGATTAAAATCAGCAAAGCTGTGATATGTTTGGAAGGCCACACAGGCAGAGCAGCCATGGCAATCTTACCCTGATTAAATTGTTGGCAAGCCCACGAGTAAGTGTTTTAAAATATCCTCTCCTTCATGCTAGGTGGGTCTGAGGCTCAAACAAAAATAAAACCGTAAGAGATCTTAATGTGAAATGAAGGAGTGGGGAAAGTTTGGGTGGCAGGGGGGGCAGTGATACAACAACCACTGAAGGTGCAGGAAAGGATGTCATATGTACCTCTTCTCCTGGTTTCACCCCCACCCCCATTCTCCAGATCTTCACTGAGTTAAATACAGAGAACCTAAAGGAAGTTAGGTGGAAGATTTTTTGAGCAGATTTAGAACTGAAATGGATGATCTCCGCCTCCTCCTCCTCCTCCTCTTCCTTTGCGTCATCTTCTTCTTACTACTTCTTCCTGTTCTTCCCCATCCATCCATCCTTTAAGTAAATCGGGGCAGTTTAGTTATTCTTCCTATGCCTTTTACTCTCACAATAACCCACATTGGTCCTAAGTCAGCCCATTCAAGTCATGATTTGACTGAAGAGTTGAATCCAGAGTCTCTAACCAGGTCCTGTAATCATTGGGCAACCAAGCCCGTCTACCTACTTTCTTCTTCTGAATTTCCTCTTCTAAAATCTCTAGTGGGGTTGGTTTCTCCTTCAGATGAATCTGAGACCATGCCACAGAATAATCATATGGGACATGGCAGTTCCAGCTATGGGCACTTCAACTCCCAGAATTCTCGGCAATGGCTATGCTGGCTAGGGAAGTCTGGGACATGAAGACTGCATGTCTTGAAATTGCCCAGCTGGAAAAACACTGGGCTTAAGACTTCCTGTTAAGTTTTACATTTTCTCACGTGTCAGTTATTAGGTACTGTATGTCAACAGACAACTGGACCAGAACCAAACAGGACCCTGACTTTGTCCAGCAATTTCCTCCCTGCCTAAGTCTCATCCTGTTTCAGGTTGTCTATATATGACTTGTGGAAGCATCTACTTTAAGGGAGTGAAAACCACATTTGCTATTTCATTAAAAAATCCCAGAGCCCTGTGCTTGAAAGAAATGATCCACAACCTACGGAGAGTCAGGAATGGGAAACCAGTCATCGCATATTAATGATGCATCATGAAGCCATTATTACTGTAGCAGATTACCAAATATATTTTAATGCAAAAACCCATGTGGAATGTCTATCTTTTTTCATTTCCATGTGAAAAAAAGAAAAAACCAAGAGACAAACTTGCTTTGAAATACACAGAACATTAGGCAGACTCTTTGGGGTTCGGTAGGCAGTATCAGAACCATCTTCATTATTGATCTTCATCCCAGATGTTCTTGGCAACTTCTTCTCGTGGAGTAAGGCTGAGAACGAAGCATAGCTCAGGGGCATAGCCCAAACTTTGCAAACAAAAAGCTGCCATGTTTTGAACTACCTTGCCAGGATTCCCACCTCACATGGCATCTGCCAGGACTCTCTGTATCAATGGGACATAGTATCCTTCCTCAATGTGACTGCGGGGATCCCTCATCAAACTGTAGATAAGATCATGACCAGCTTGAAGCTGAGGGCATATACCCATCTAGTATCTGATTTGTCTCCCCATTAACGATGCTACACCTTCAATGATTAGATGGCCAAGGTCAGGGGTAGGCAACCTTGGCTCTTTTATGACTTGTGGACTTCAACTCCCATGCTGGCTCAGGAATTCTGGGAGTTGAAGTCCACGAGTCATAAAAGAGCCAAGGTTGCCTACCACTGGCCTAGGTCTTGGTATTTGAATATAGATCTTTTTAACATTCATACGTCACTTTGTTTTTAATCTAGATGAAGTATTAATATACATTGCAAGTCCATGTATGATATGCCAGACGCTAAATAAAGAAATGCAATTAAGTCCCATTATTTAACATCTGGCATCTTTTGATAGATGGAAACGCTTCTATCTAAAACCTTAGAGAAGTTCTGGAAGTCCATAATGACATTTCTAAGTTAGATGGGCCTTGAATTGTTCTGAAAGGAGGCAGATTTCTATGGCCTTGTCCATTTCCCTCCCTTGAGGATTTCCTTCTTTTATCCTCTAGATCAGGGGTCTCCAAATCCCCAAATCCTCTAGATTGGTGGTCTTCAACTCCCAGAATTCCTCAACCAACCTTAGGAACCTTAAGACTTGTGGACTTCAGCTCTCTTTGGGAGTTGAAGGCCACAACTCTTAAAGTTCTCAAGGTTGGAGACCCCAGGTCTAGATATTTTATTGAGTACTCTCAGTAGATTTATTTATATCTTTTCTGGATCCAGAGAATTCACCATCGTTATTCTGTTGAGTTTCTTTCTTCCCCACTCATTAAAGGTCTTGGCATTTATGTGTCTTGATCTAGTGGATATTCTGTTTACATCATGATCATGGAATAACATAACAGGATTTTGCCAACAGAAAATACACTCTTGTCATGAGGAACATACTCAGAGTTTCTGTCCATCTGTACAGGAAAGTATTAGTTTTTAAATTGGATATTAGCATCTCAGTGATATTTTAATGTCAATTTAGCTTCCAATAACATCATACATACTTAAGGCGGTCAAACTTTCAAATGAAGGGGAAACTGCCAGCTCCCCACTCCTGGCCACATTAAAGGTTTAGAAATTATAACGGGAGAGGTCAGTCTACAATAATATGAAGAGAATCAACTGACGGGTTAATATTTTGTTATACATGGCTAATGCATTAGCACAAGCGTTGTTTGGTACAGCATGCGGACTGGCACGGATCATAAATCAAAGGCTGCATACATTTATGTAATTAAATGAACAAACATAAAATATTCATTCTGGTCACTCTCCCAGAGGTCAAGGGGTTAAGGAGGAAACAATGACAAAGGGTAAAAAACATAATGATAATACTGAGCTCTGCAGCACTTCTAAATAAGAGTCTTCCAGCTAAGTGCCTATCAAAGCAGATAAAAGAAAAAATGGTGTCTGTTTCCATTTGCTTTCAGAAAATAGAGGACTCTGTCGTTTCGCAACCTAGAATTTGGTGAGTGGCGGTGGGGTGGGGTTTTTACAAGTCTTCCTTCCTGCCCAGCTCTATTATTTATACATGGCTACTTCAGAAGAACAAAGGGATACGATAATGGGTCTGGAGGCTAAACCCTAGGATGAGGAAACTAGGTATGTCTAGTCCAGACATGTCAAACAGAAGGCCCAGGGGTTGGATGCGGCGCGTGACGTGGTTTCATGTGGTCCGCGAAGCCATCCTGGAAACAGTGAGGGAACGGCCCCCGCTGCCTTGGCCCTGGCCCAGGCCGGCCGGGAGCCAATGTACAATTTTGTGGTGGCCATCTATGCTGAAATGCATTCAGTCTTAGCTCCACAAGGCCGTCTAGAAACAGCGAGGAACCAGCCCCTGCCGCATCGGCCCTGCCCCCTGGGTACATGCTGGGGAGGTGTCACCCTTTGTGAGGAATGAAGAAATGCACCATCACCTGGAAGTGGCCAGCAAATGGCCCTCGCCTACTTCACATACCCGGCTTGATGGGCTCCGGGGGAGAGGTTTCAGCAGGCTCTTCCAGTGGACTATGCCTTGGCACTTGCCCCAGTCCCATCCCCTTCTGCCAGAGACCCTTAGATCTGTCCCATTCCTGCCCAGGCCCCCACAGGCACCCTTGACGCAAATGATGTAGAGTTGGCCATGCCCACCCAGTAGGCCACACCCACTCCTGCCATGCCCACCCAGTAGGCCATGCCCACCCTGGCCACACCTACCCGGCCCCCCAGAGGGCAACCGCAATGCTGATGCGGCCCTCAATGAAATTTGAGTTTGACACCCCTGGTCTAGTCTAATGAAGAGAAGGATTGGGGGTGACATGAGAGCAGTCTTCCAGCACTTGAAGGGCTGTCACAGAGAAGAGGGGGTTCCACCTATTCTCCAAATCACCAGAAGACAGGACGAGAAGTAAGGGGTGGAAGATCATTAAAGAGAGAACCAGCTTAGAATTAAGGAGAAATTTCCTGACAGTAAGAGCAATTAATTAGTTGAATACTTTGCCTCCAGAAGTTGTGGGTGCTGCCATTTGTATAGAACAGTAGAGGATCTTCAGTCATGGGAAGGAGACCTCTGAGGTCTCTCCCAACCCTATTATTCAATGTCCTATACTCTAAAGAAGCCCTCAAGGAAGAAACAGTAAGGACTATACCGCACTGTATGGCTATGAAATAAATGAAATGATTCAATTTGTTCCACGTTAGTCCATAACATTGTGCTTGAATCAGCTGGTTTAAGCTGGCACTATCCAGTTGGTTTATAACGGCAATTTTCAGAGTTTCCAACATTCAAATTGGGACTTAGTTGTATTTCTGCCTAATATCTGCCATGTCCCAGTGAATTTCGGAGGCACCTCATTTGTTTCAGGGCAGGGAAATATTAGTGAAATAATCAGGTTGAAATAATTGAAAGTGGTAAATTTTGATTTACTAATATAATAAGGAAGTATCTGGTTTTTTTAAAAAATAAAACCCACTGGTTATTTAACTGATGGATTAGATTTTTTTTTAAACCTGTCGCAGTCGTGTCTTTTGGCAGTTTACAAGGAGGTAAAGATCCATAATGGAGTGGTACGAAGATAATTAAAATAGTTAGAACTAATATATAAAAATATTAGCATGAAAACAATTCTAGTATGGTGCTATATAAAGTTACTGAAAAGGTCCTCCAGAAAAGCTCCATTTTAACCTGCTTTTGAAAGACCAACAGGGACCCAGTAATGGGATTCAGCCAATTTGCAACAGTTCGGCAGAACCGGTATCTAATTTTTTGTTGGCCAGGCCCAGAATGGACTTCCGGAAGTGGCATCCACACAGAGAACTGGTTGTTCACATATTTGAATCCCACCACTGCAGGGATCCGTGTCACTATGCCTGGGAAAGGATGTAAATCTTAGCTTGATGCCAAAACAACAAGAGTGTGGGAGAGACCAGAAAGGACATTTCTCAAACAGAGGGAAGATCCTCTCTCTTGTTTGCCAGATGTTGAGAGCTCCTGAGAATTAAGTGGGAGATGCTCCAGGCAGGGCATTTGCCACAGATGTGAACTTCAGCCCCCCAGAATTCCCCAACCATCTTGTCTATGACTGATAATGATGGGAGGTGAAATTAATACAGTAGTTGAGGAAGATGGATTTAAAATGAACTTCTGACTTCTCCAAGTCCTTCAAGATTGAAAGATTGATCAGAATAGTCACGTTGGGTCTGAAAATGGACTGGCAGCCATCCCAATTCATTTAGAACATAGAATAATAAGTTGGGAGTCTTCTAGTCCAACTCCCTCCTCAAGGAGGAGACATTCTGGACAAATGACCATCCAGTTTCTTTTTTGGACATGCTCAATGGGGGAAGACTGAACTCGTCTCTACCCTAGAAGGACAGGAGTTGATTCAAAAGGCTCAAATACCCACTGGACCAACAAGAACATTCTTAAGTCATATGACCATGAAAATTTAACTATCAAACATTCCCCTTGCACCATTTCCTCTTTTGGTATAAATTTTTAATAATGGGCTAACCTCCAGGGAGACCCACAATTCTCTGCTACGTTCTTTAATCCTTATTCATTGGAAGCTGATTGCTGTCTTACCAGTTTTGATGGAGATTTACATCTTTCCTTACCTGCACAGGTGACTTCCTGAGCAAATATTTAAAATGCTTTAGACTGCAATGTATTTTACCATATTAAAGGCGATGCATTATTAAACGTGCTCATGTCTTCCCTATCTTCCCATATACTATCTGAATTGCAGAATTCCCCTCCTGTGTGCAGCTTTGATCTAGTCTTGTCATGTCAGATTTTGAGAATGGAGCAATAATGTGGTTTTCTTGTTTTCTTAAGGTAACTATATCAGCATTCCTTTGTGAGATACTGAGAGTTGCAGACGAGATTCTTTTCAAGATGCTAAGTTGCTATTTAAAATCAGAAGGGTCCCCACAGGTTGGGACGGCGTAAGAGTTCTGCTGAGACCTTTAAAAAACTTTGAACAGCTTTCTCTTCCTGATCATTCCCCTTACTCCTTTAAACCCCAACTTATTTTGAAGAAAAGTTCCTCCCCTTGTCATGTGTTGTTGGAGAGCAACTGTCACAATCGGGAGGAGGAATCAAACAGGGAATTAGCATGGACTCCTTACGTAAGCCCAAGAGGGCAAGGACTGACTGCCTTTGAATGCCTTTGAATGCCTAATCTGTTTTTTCTCAGGCAAATCTGCCAGTTTGGGAAGATTCCTGTGAGATTGGCATAAAACAATAAAGTAGCAAATCTGAACTCTACATGTCTGGGTCTTGTTTATGCCTGACATATATGAAGCTATCTCTAGCAGTGTAGACAATTGCTCAGGTAACTCAGATTTTCCCAGTTTGGGAGATCTACAGAAGTTTTAGATCAATCCCTGTTTCTAATCCTGAAGCATAGTCAGGGTCCCTAGATCTGGATCATTAACTTGGCTTTTCCTACGTTGGGAAACGAGTTTGAGGCTTTGATAAGAGCTACCTGCCTTACCTGCAAGGTGTTGAATGGGGTTGGGGGACAAGGGGTAAAAAGTGGGGGGGGGATGAAGAAGCTTTATCACCAACGTTTCACAACACTGCGGTGGGAAACCCAATTCAGGACCGTGTAGTAGAGACATAGAGATGTTGTTACTAAGGATGAATAAAGCCAATTCAGATTAGAAACAATTCTCCTTTTTTTTTTTTAAATACTTCTCTCCCTGCAAATCAGTTACATTTCATTTTGGAGTAGCCTTGACAAATTTCACAAAAGATCATTTTGTGAGTGATTTTCATGCCCATTTTTGGTTCAGCTGTAGCCACTTTCTCTCAGTATTATACTGTACGTACATATAAATATGTGTGGAGAGAGGTGATTTTGGAAGCATTAGATTAAATTATACATTTAACCGCAGATTCAACTAGATGAAAAAGACACAATCCATTTTTTTAAAATACTTTTTTTTAAAATGTTTGGAGAAAGATTGTGTCTCATGCTGCCTTTCCTAATTTCCTGGTTCCTTTGATGAACTTCGTTGCTAGAGTGCCCTTTCCTGAATTAGTAAATTAGTTATGGATTTTATTATAAAATAGCTGCATTTATGACAATGTTTTGCATAATTTGTTTTTAAAAAAATACTGTTGTGTTTTGTTTTTTTTTACTTTGGGAGAAAGTTTGGGGGCTCTTGCTGTGTTTTTAACTGGTGTAACTGGTTTCCTAGTTCCTTTGACGAACTTTGTTGACAGTGGGCTGTATCCTGAATTAGTAAATTACTTATGTATTTTATTATAAAACAGCTGCATTTACGACAGTGTGTGGCATAAACATTGTCATTCCTGACAGTGACTTGTTTTCCCTTTGATATACAGCTCCTTCTGCCAGTTTCCCCAATGGAGGTTCTCTTTTCAACCCCCCCCCCCCTCTCCATTTACTATCTGGTGCTAATTTTTATTCTGAAGTCCACAGTCTATTGAAACTTCCCTCACCGCCTCTCTCTAGTACAGTTTAATGGGTTTGGATTGAACTGGAAAGCACTCCGTTCCTGCCCTCCTCGCTCTTTTTCTTGTTTCTTAGAACAAAAACTGCCAGAAAGTTCTGCTGAACACGTAAATTCCATGGGTGTGAATGGGAGCTGCTCAAGAGCTCAGCACCATCCCTGGATAGCTCCCATTCACTTTGATGGCACTTGCTTCATGGAGCATAACCTGGTGGCGTGTTGTTGCCTCTCCCTTTTATGTTAAAACAAGCAGAGCTTTTATCTTTTTTTTTCTCTAGAAGAGATTTTTTTTCCCCCTTCTCTTTGTTTTTGTTTTTTTTACTCCTTTTCCAAAGTGCTTTTTGTCTTTTCTTGTCCTTTTGAGAAGAGACTCTGGTTCTTCTGTAGCCCAAACAGCATCATGAATGGATAAGACGTGAGAAAAAAAAGAAAGAGAGAGAGAGAGAGAGAGAGAGAGAGAGAGAGAGGGAGGGAGGGAGGGAAGAAAAAAGAAAGAAAGAAAGAAAGAAAGAAAGAAAGAAAGAAAGAAAGAAAGAAAGAAAGAAAGAAAGAAAGAAAGAAAGAAAGAAAGAAAGAAAAAGAGAGAAAGGAAAGGGAAATTGGGTGGATGGATGAAAGGAAGGAGAATGGAGGAAGGAAGGAAAAGAAGGAAGGAAGGTAAAGGTAAATAGGAAGGAAGGAAGGGAGGAAGAATGGGAAAGGGAGGGAGGAAGAAAAGGGGGAAGGAAGGAAGAATGGGGAGGGAGGGATGAAGGTAGGAATGGAAGGAAGGGGGAAGGAAGGAAGGAAAAATGGGAAAGGAGGGAAGAAGGAAGGGAAGGAAGGGAGGATGAGAAAGGGAGGGAGGAAGAAAAGGGGGAAGGAAGGAAGAATGGGGAGGGAGGGATGAAGGAAGGAAGGGGGAGGAAGGAAGAATGGGAAAGGAGGGAGGGAGAAAGGAAGGAAGGAAGACCCCCAAGTATTATAAGCATGTTCAGTAGGCAAGGAACCCAGCAGGATTGTCTGTGTATTCTTTACAAAAGCTTTCTTTTCTTTCATATTGAAGTGCTATCCAGTCCATCAAGAGAAACGCAGAAGTCATAGGGAGACTGGCTCTAATCCACATGTTGCAACAGTTGATTGATTGATTGATTTAATTGATTTATTATATTTATACCCCGCCCTTCTCCCGGAGGACTCAGGGCGGCTTACAGCCAGTTTAAAAACAGTTTGATTCAAATACAAAATACAAAATTTAAGAAAATAATTAAAAATAAATATTTAAATAGGCCGCTTCTACTAAAATTTAGTTAAAACCAATTTAAAATACCCCTAGGCCAGTCCTGCCCGCTGAAACAACCAAGTCTTGAGGGCGCGGCGGAAGGAGGGGAGATCCGGAGTTCATTAACAAAGGTTCTCATTTAGCAGCCAGTGATGAAAAAGTACTCTGATGGCCAATCCCAATCCTGGCATTGATGACCTTTGCCGGTCTGTACAGCAAAGGAAAGCTGAAGTACAATTGTAAGCACAGTCACGGTTTCACGCAGTAACCACCTCACCTAGTGACCAAGGAGGGCTAATCCTAGTTGTGGTTGCTAAATGAGGACTATCTATTCAAAGTTCAAAGCTACAACGGCACTGAAAAAAGTGGCTTACAACTGATCCTCCCACTTAATGACCGTTGCAGCATTCCCCACAGTCACGTGTTCAAAATTCAGGCACTTGGCAATGGGCATGTATATATCTGGTGATTGCAGTATCCAGGGATCCTGTGATCACTTGGGATGTTCCCAACTGGCTTCCGACAAGCAACGTCAAAGGAGAAAGCCGAATTCGTTTAACAAATGCGTGATTTGTTAGCTCAGTCATGGATTTGGAAGAAAAACTACACTTTCCACTTAACGACAGATTTTAGTCCAATTATTAAGGCCCTTCTATAACCACATCCCAGCTCTGACTTTCATCTGAGCCTCAGGGAACGATGAGGATTCCTGCCACGAATTATACAATTAAATATCAGCTTTCTGCAGCTTCCAGCACTTTCAATCAAGCAACGTATTTTTTTTTTTTACTTCAAATTACCCATGCACTCTTTTGCAGCTTGATAACACCCATGCCACGATGCAATTGTGAAGATTTTATCTATAATTGCATCAAGATTTTTTTTTTTCTGAGAAGTTTTACCAGGCTGCAAATATCAACAATACACTAAAATAATTCTGATGAAACATATGTGGGTTTTTTTTAAAAAAAAACCTCAATTTTGGAGGCATAGAGTGGGATATTGGTAGATGCAAGGCATATATGTACTAGCAAAATTTTAAATATTCTCTTCCACATGTTCCCTTTCTATGGGTTCCGAATATGGTGTTGATGTAGGACAGGGGTAAAAGACCTTGGCTCTTTTATGACTCGTGGACTTCAGGAATTCTGGGAGTTGAAGTCCAAGAGTCAAAAAAGAGCCAAGGTTGCCTACCCCTGATGTAGGATATAAAGGAAGGAGGCAGACATCCCCAGGAAATGAGCTTGTTTTGAAACCTTACAGAATTATCTCACTCCGATTCTAAATTTCACCCCCTCAAACAAAAAAAATAGGGGTGGTTTGAATCTCCACCCCTCTTGAGTCTTTGATTAATACCACTTTACAATGCCTTGGTAAAGCCACACTTAGAATACTGCATCCAGTTTTGGTCACCACGATGTAAAAAAGATGTTGAGACTCTAGAAAGAGTACAGAAAAGAGCAACAAAGATGATCAGGGGACTGGAGGCTAAAACATAAGGAACGGCTGCTGGAATTGGGTATGTCTAGTTTAACAAAGATAAGGATGAGGGGAGACATGATAGCAGTGTTCCAATATCTCAGGGGCTGCCACAAAGAAGAGGGAGTCAAGCTCTTCTCCAAAGCGCAGCTGGCATGCTGCGGCCCGGTACTGGTCCACGGACTGGGGGTTGAGTACCTCTGGCATAGAGTATGTTTTCTTAAGAGCAGTGGGTCACAGCCCCCCTGGGTCAACGCTAAGCACGACCATTGAATGATACGCAGCATATTCCTTTCCAGAAAGCAGACAAGGTCAAGATAAAGTAGTAAGACCTGGACAAAAACTAAATTTTGTTCCATGTAATTTAGATTAACTTTTAATTAAAAAGCAATTACATTAATTAAGTGCAGTTAATCTAATCATTCCCACGTATTTAATCACTTTCCCCTTCTGCCGTATTAAAAATTAAAAATTCAGCTGTAGTTTGTTTGGGGGTTTTTTGACAGGTTCTGGGGCTCCATCCAAAGCTTTTGGGGTAGAGAGATCGTGAGTCCAAACCTAGCTGATGAGCCTGTGTTTTAAAGGGTATTATTGGATGATTATGATTTAAATTTTTCTAAAATGCGCCGAGTAATTTTTTAGCTTAAGAAAAAGCTCCCAATGGAAGAAATTACTCTCCTTTCCCAGAACCAGGCAACCTCTTCAGAAATTTTAATTAAATAACTGGTATTTTATATATACGTTTCATTAATGTTAGATTAATATATAATCTTATATATTTTATATATATATATATGCTTCATTAATCTTAGATTGGTCATCGAGACCCTTCACTCCCTGTATTGACCTTTAAATTTTTTTTTAATGCTCTTTATTAAAACTAACCATGCCGTGTTCTTTTATTCCTGCTTAGTTGGATGGTTGAAATTGCTTGCATTCATGAAAATTCAATGCTTCTATTCAGTCAGTGCTGTGGGCAATCCATAGTTAAGATGTGGAAAAGCTGGATTGTCCATTCCCAATTTAGCAGTTTTCATCCTTAAGTTTGTCATGGTGATTTATCTACAGGTGGTCCTTGACTTACAACCCATTCATTTAGTGACTGTTTGAAATTAAAACAGCACTGACAAAAAGTGACTTATGACCTTTTTTTTTCACACTTACGATTGTCACAGCATCCCCGTGGTCACGTGATCAAAATTTGGCAACTGACTCACATTTAAGGAACGGTTGCTGGAATTGGGTATGTCTACTTTAACGAAGAGAAGGACGAGGGGGAACACGATAGCAGTCTTCCAATATCTCAGGGGCTGCCCCAAAGAAGAGGGAGTCAAGCTATTCTCCAAAGTCCCTGAGGGCAGGACAAGAAGCAACGGATGGAAACTAATCAAGGAGAGAACCAACCTAGAACTAAGGAGAAACTTCCTGACAGTTAGAACAATTAACCAGTGGAACCACCTGCCTCCAGAAGCGGTGAATGCTCCAACACTGGAAGTTTTTAAGAAGAGACTGGATAGCCATTTGTCTGAAATGGTATAAGGTTTCCTCCTGAGTAGGGGGTTGGAGTAGATGACCTCCAAGGTCCCTTCCAACATCATGACCATCATCATCATCATGATCATCATCATGATGATCATCATCATCATGATCATCATCATTATTATTATTATTATTATTATTATTATTATTATTATTATTATTATTATTATTATTATTATTATTACGACAGTTGCAGTGTCCCAGGGTGACATGATCCCCTTTTGCCACCTTCTGACAAGCAAAGTCCAGGAGGATGCCAGATTCACTTAACAACCATGTGACTTGTTTAACAACTGCAGCGATCCACTTTACAACTGTGGCAAGAAAGGTCATAAAACGGGGCCAAACTCCCTTAAGAACTGCCTTGCTTAGCATTGGGCTCAGTTGCTTATCGTAAGTTGAGGACTGCCTGTATTATTGTTCGTACGGCTATTTAGCAAGTTGGAGCTATTAAAATATCACACGCATCCAAACGCACACATTAAGTCTTTTTCTTTCTCTCTTTCCCTTTCGCCTTTTGTTGACAGGCTCTCCGATTTGAGCCGAAGACAACTTGTTTGAGACCTCTCCAGCCGACTCCTGAATCCATGGTAAGGCCTGCAAACATTTGCCGTATTAAATATTCTCAGGTTGTTTGGAGGAACCAACAAACATTTCCTTCCTGCCAATCATCAGGCTGTTTAGACAAGGAGAAAGCAAAAACATTTCCTTCTCGGTAGAAAGAAGTCTGTGTCTGTCAATCCTTAATATCTCCCAAAGATGTCAAACCAGAAACGTAATCATTCAGATATCAACAAGCGGGAATCTCCCGGGGAGGGATCAGGTGCTTCACGGGGGATCTGGGAGGGTTAAGAAGAGCTGGTGGCTGGTCTTTCAACAGGCAATCTAACTTCAGTAATTACAGATGGACGAACATTTCCATCAGAAAATTCCTCCTGGATAAATGACTTCACTTGCCCGTCCATTCACACTTCACTCCGTCCTTTATGTGGTTTTGGAATTCATGCCTTAATTTATTTTCCTGCAACCAGAAAGGATTTCAAAGAGGCCGTGATGGATGTCGGCATTAAATTGGATCCCCCCCCCTTTTTTTAATTAAGTTCATCTAAATTTAATTTTGCAATTTCACTTTGGTAAACCTACCTGACTCTGGCTTTTGAATGTGCTTTTTTTTTCTCCTCCCTACCAGTGCTCACACATAATTGTAGCTGTGAAAGATTTACAACTGTAGAAAGCATTTCTGGACTGTTCGGGTTGCAGTCAGCATATGCTTCGTGGATGACTAGTAACTTGAGCAATTAGTATCTATTCGCATTCCTGGAGGTGGTTCTTTTTTTAAAAAAAAAACACAACTCGTATTAATTATTAATTTTTCTTATTAATGTTTTTACAGTGAGGAAAGACTCGGTGTTAACCTAAATACTGTCTTCAGTAATAAATGATTGCATTAAACCTAAAACCTGCAACTGTTTGAGGGTGAAGGTTCATTCTCTGAGCTTGTGGGTTAATAATAATAATAATAATAAAGTTGGAAGGGACCTTGGAGGTCATCTAGTCCAACCCCCTGCTCAGGCAGGAAACCCTATACCATTTCAGACAAATGGCTGTCCAGTTTCTTCTTAAAAACTTCCAGCGTTGGAGCATTCACACCTTCTGGAGGCAGGTTGTTCCACTGGTTAATTGTTCTAACTGTCAGGAAGTTTCTCCTTAGTTCTGGGTTGCTTCTCTCTTTGGTTAGTTTCCATCCGGTGCTTCTTGTCCTGCCTTCAGGCACTTTGGAGAATAGCTTGACTCCCTCTTCTTTGGGGCAACTCCTGAGATATTGGAACACTGCTATCATGTCCCCCCTCGTCCTTCTCTTCCTTAAACTAGACATACCCAATTCCAGCAGCCGTTCCTTATATGTTTTGGTTTCCGAACGTTTCGTTACCAGGCTAGGTAACATCTTCAGCAGAGTTTAAGGGGATGTCTTTGTTCTTCAGTAATTTCTAAGCAATTTCAGTAATTTCTAAGTTCTTCATTAATAATAAAGTTCTATGGCCAGAATTTCCATTGTTAAGAAAGCTGGTTGTTAAGGGAGTTATGGCTGATTTTACAACGTTTTGTGCCATGCTTAAGCAAATCAGTGTGGTTGTTAAGTGAATCACGCAGTCATTAAGCAAATCTGGCTTCCCCCATTGATTTTGTTTGTCGGAAGCTGGCTGGGAAGACCGGGAACGGCAATCACATGACCCTGGGATGCTGCAGCTATCCTAAATCTATGTTGGTTGCTGAGAATTTGGCTCATGTGACCACGGAGATGCCCCTTTTTCTACTCCAGAACAAAATGGGAGGTTAATTCATAAGGTAGCCCTCTGACCTGGAAATCCTTCAGCTAAATTGGATTTCAAAGAATCTGTACAAATAAGAAAGAGTTTCTTTTTTTTCCCCCCAACTTTCTTTTAAAAGGGCCGGTCTCTAAGGAAGCTCTTGTAATGTAACGTTGGGTAAACACGTTGGGCTTTCCCAGACCTCCATATATTAAATTAACTGCAAAGCTGAGCAAGTCTACTTTTCTTTAAAAAGTGTCTAAAAAGGAATACTTAAGGAGCTCATTTACTCTACTGTAAGGGAGGGGAAAGGAAGAGTAAGGACCAGGTTCCCAGCGGGGAGAAACGTATCTGAGCTTGAAAACACTTGTGTAGGAGTCTGAACGAGATCAAGGAAAGGAAAACTACTTGGAAATTGCAAAATGACAATGTTACGTTATTCTTCAGTTTGCATTTTGAGACATTAGCTACGTGAATGCTTATGCACGCACACGCACACACACACACACACACACACACACAAACACAAACACAAACAGAGAGAGCGAGACAGACAGACAAACAGACATTGGGAACCTTTACGTTAAACCTCCAAAGTTTTAAGAATCCCTAATGGGCGTCTGCCAGTGCAGTTGATCCCTGCTGGGCATGGGGGAATGTTAACCATGTTAATATAAAGGGGGTTATTTAGGAGATCCAGTGAGCTGTGAATTATTGCCTCAGTTGTCACAAAAAGAGGGGAAAATGAGTTGCAAAGAGGAGTGGACGTGCGCTGGGTTCTGAAAAGCTTTGGGAGATTTTTTTGGGTGATAGGAGAGAAAACTCATATGTACTTTTCAGTGAACAGAAATATTTGTTTTGTCAGATTGCAGAGCTGCCATCCCACCTCAATTGCTTTGTAAAATCCATTATGGAAACAAAAGAAGTCTATTTTTATGCCATCTGCGATGCAGAGAGGGGAGGAAAATGGGCCGAACAGCCTGCTTTTTATCTGACGAGTTTCTGATATTTGCCCACTTGCTAAAGTTAACATCAGAAATGCTCATCCTGTTCTGATGCCAACATTTGGGGCTGGGCCCTAGAGATTCTTTTTAAAAGAGGATGGTAAAAAAAATCAAAGGACTTTGTTACCCTAAAATATTAGCTAGCTGGATAGATGCATAGATAGATAGATAGATAGATAGATAGATAGATAGATAGATAGATAGATAGATAGATAGATAGATAGGTAGGTAGGTAGGTAGGTAGGTAGGTAGGTAGGTAGGTAGATGATAGATAGATAGATAGATAGATAGATAGATAGATAGATAGATAGATAGATAGATAGATAGATAGATAGATAGATAGATAGATATGGATGGAGATGGACGGATGGATGGATATAGATGGAGAGAGAGGGACAGATGGATGGCTAAATGGATAGATGGATGGATGGAGAGAGAGAGAGACCGACAGACAGACAGACAGACAGACAGAGAAGGGGACAGATGGATGGATATGGATGGAGAGAGGGATGGATGGATGGATGGATATACATGGAGAGATAGAGGGACAGATGGATGGCTAAACGGGTAGATAGACATACAGATATGGAGAGAGAGAGGGACGGATGGATAGATATGGATGGAGAGAGAGAGGGACAGATGGATAGAAGGATATAAATGGAGAGAGAAGGGGGCAGATGGACGGCTAAATGGATAGACAGACAAATATGGATGGAGAGAGGGACAGATGGATGGATAGATATGGATGGAGAGAGAGAGGGACAGATGGATAGAAGGATATAAATGGAGAGATAGAGGGGCAGATGGATGGCTAAATGGATAAACAGACAGATATGGATGGAGAGAGAAAGATGGACAAATGGATGGATAGATATGGATGGAGAGAGAGGGGGACGGATGGACAGATGGATGGATACATCTGCAAGAAAACAACCAATTTCAGAGAACACTAAGGAACCCACAGGAAGATTGTTTCTTTGATAACACAGTTGATTCCTCCCCGTTATATAACAACAAGAAGCAGGTTCATGACTATCTACCGGTCACTCAATATCAGCCCAGCCTACTCCACAGAATTCACATAGTGGGGAATAGAAATGAAGGAGAGAGAATTGTGTATCCTATAAAGCCTTCCAAAAAGAAAGGTAGGCTATAACTTTAACAAAAAAGATCAAGTAGTATTGACTTCCTGTGAAGTATAAAGTCATATTTGCATGATAGTTGTACTGTATTAACATTCCTCTTTTCTTTGGGGACTTAGGCAGGAATAGATAGTTACCTACGTGGGTGGAATTCCTGGATGGTGAATCTAGAATCCTTGCACTTCCACAAGGATCCAGGTCCAGCCTCTCTGGATTTCCGTTGACTCTTATTTAGCACCCATTTCGTACTGACCATTAGTTGACCAGGTTTTTGTGGCTAGGCTTCAGTAAATTGTTTATGCTGCAATCTACACAAATGGTCCTGATTCTTTAGGCCTGAGACATATTTTAGCCATTATGAACTGTAATTATGATTTTTGGCTTAGCATGTTGTATGTATGAGTCTACCTAATGCAATTTATTCAGTAAGCCGAGATTAAGTAAACTGTGGCTTAGCAGGATGTGTGAGCTAAGTCATTATCTAAGCTGCTTCCTTAGTAAGTCTTAATTTCTATTACTCCCTGCTATCTACTCAGGTAAGCCTATTGACAGACAGGCAAAGAGCTGACATATACATAATAAATTAAATGACATAAGCCACTGAGCCATGCCTTTTAAAAAATGCACCCATTTCCTTGCTTCGCTATTAAAAGACATTAATAAAAAAGCTTAATGGGTTTAGCAACCTAAGGATCAGTATCTATCAACATTTAAATATCCTCCTATTCTGTTAATGCAAGCGATGCAGTAATGTAAAGTTGAACACAGAATATTTGTACAGAAGAACGACTGTGGGAAAATTTGCTTCAGGTGAAAATCCAGTATATTTTAATACATTTTCAGGACTTCAGCAGAATTAAAAGAGTGATCCAAACGATGTGACTGCTTAATGACAAGAATTAAAAAAAAAAGTTTTATCAATGAGAAGGCTAAGAGAACTTTTAGCATTACAGTATGTAAATACAATTAATTGAATGAATGAATGTGATTCAGGATGGAAAATAATTCGTAAATCAGGATTTAGGTCAGGAAGGGGTCCAATTAATATGTAGAGATTTAATGTTGTGAAGCAAGGGTGTCTCACTTAAAGCAGCCATCAATCCTGTATTCAATTTTAACCCAACTTGCAACATGTTAATAATAATAATAATAATAATAATAATAATAATAATAATAATAATAATAACAACAACAACAACAACAACAACAACAATAATAATAATAATAATAATAATAATAATAATAATAATAATAATAATAATAATAATAAAGTTGGAAGGGACCTTGGAGGTCATCAAGTCCAACCCCCTGCTCAGGCAGGAAACCCTACACCATTTCGGACAAATGGCTGTCCAGTCTCTTCTTAAAAACTTCCAGTGTTGGAGCATTCACTGCTTCTGGAGGCAGGTTGTTCCACTGGTTAATTGTTCTGTCAGGAAGTTTCCCCTTAGTTCTAGGTTGCTTCTCTCCTTGATTAGTTTCCATCCGTTGCTTCTTGTCCTGCCTTCAGGCGCTTTGGAGAATAGCTTGACTCCCTCTTCTTTGGGGCAGCCCCTGAGATATTGGAAGACTGCTATCCTGTCCCCCCTCGTCCTTCTCTTCTTTAAACTAGACATTCCCAATTCCAGCAGCCATTCCTTATATGTTTTAGCTCCAGTCCCCTGATCATCTTTGTTGCACTTCTCTGCACTCTTTCCAGAGTCTCAACATCTTTTTTACATTGTAGTGACCAAAACTGGATGCAGTATTCCACTGTTATCATGTCCCCCTTCGTCCTTCTCTTCATTAAACGGGACATACCCAATTCCAGCAACCGTTGTAAGGTTCATTTATTGAACCCAGTAGGGAGAGGATGCCAGTATTTTCTCAATGCAGGAAAAATCAACCAGTCTTCTCTAGATGGTCCCCAAAGGGATAGATATTGGTAGCTGAACCACTGAATCAGCCTGGCCAGTAGAGATGTCAGTAGGGATGACATAATAGCAGTGTTCCAGTATCTCAGGGGCTGCCCCAAAGAAGAGGGAGTCAAGGTATTCTCCAAAGTCCCTGAAGGCAGGACAAGAAGCAACGATGGAAACTACTCAAGGAGAGAAGCAACCTAAGACTAACCCAAAGGTGCTTTTTCACGAGGCAACTGGACTTTCTTGTTTTTCTTTTGAAGACATTTTGTTTCTCATCCAAGAAGCTTCTTCAGCTCTGGCTGGATGGTGGGGAATGGAAGGATTTATACTTCTTACAGACAGCTGGTCATTTACTTTCTTTTAGAGAGTCATAGAGGCTACCTGGAGGTGTATCTGTGTCGTCAGGGTCACCTGAGTAGTGAGAGACCCAAATCTAAGAGTAAGGAGAAATTTCCTGACAGTGAGAACAATTAATCAGTGGAACGACTTGCCTCCAGAAGTTGTGGGTGCTCCACCAATGGAGGTTTTTAAGAAGACATTGAACAACCACTTATCTGAAATGGTATAGGGTCTCCTGCATGAGCAGGGGTTGGACTAGAAGACCTCCAAGGTCCTTCCAAGTGTTATTCTTGTATAAACAGAACTGAAGTGAGATCAAAAGTTCTGGTGAAGGAAACAGAATAAGAAATGGAGTTACCCCTCCTCTCTAGCCTGCTTGCACCCAAGAAAATATTTATGATGCCATCAAGACGATTTTCCTTATTTTCCCCTTTCTCTCCTGACAAAACTCTGAAAAAATGCCCTTATTTTGTTCATCTCGACATTCAAAACGGTATAGTCCTTGTCTTGCTGTTTAAATTTTTCTCATGCTGAAAGGTTGTTGACAATTTAGGAGGAATGAAGTGAAAGGCAAGGATTAAAAAAAAATCTTTTTCATGCTTCCTAGAGACACGAGGAAGGGTTTGAATTTAGCTTTTGCTTATGTTCAGGCAAAATTGGGTTTATTTGCTAATGGAAATCTATTTTTCCCTCATTAATTCTGTATGGATGATTAGAGCAAGGTCAGGCAAAAGGGTAAAAGTTGCTTGATCCCTGTCTAAAACGAAGTCTTAAAACATACAGGAACAGCTGGGCTATAAAATAACTACATTTACTGGACTCAGGATACCAAAATATGATAATAATTCACAAAAGGAAAAATGCTTCTGTACTGTTCAAAAACAAAGTTTAAAATTCAGTATTCTAAGATATGAAAAGTGTTGAATTGTTCGGTTGCCTAATTTCTAAGCAAAGCACTAAGAACTCTAGTAAGTCTTCCTTCCTCCCTCCCTCCCTCCCTCCCTCCCCAACCAAAATATGACTTGACTTGACTTGACTTCTCTTCTCTTCTCTTCTCTCCTCTCCTCCTCTTCTCTTCTCTTCTCTTCTCTCCTCTATTCTTCTCTCCTCTCCTCTCCTCTCCTCTCCTCTCCTCTTCTCTTCTCTTCTCTCCTCTCCTCTATTCTTCTCTTCTCTTCTCTTCTCTTCTCTTCTCTTCTCTTCTCTCCTCTCCTCTCCTCTCCTCTCCTCTCCTCTCCTGCCAGACATCACAAACATTGCATTACAGTGTAACCAAACTAAGAGAGCGCATGGTATCACTAAAGGCAGATGAAAACAATGGAAACAGTAGTTTAAATAGATAAGCAAATGTTTTTGTAAGAAGAAGCCAACAAAATTGTTAAATAGACAGATTATCTTTTGGCAGTGTTCAGAAGAACAGCAAGACAGATCCCTAGATCTTAAGCAACATTAAACCCTGATGTGGTCTGGCTTTAACTTAGCATATTGGGCAAACTGGGGCACTTATGGTTTATTCAGCAAACCAGTAAAGTGTAGACAGATTCCATGTTAGTATATAATATGTGGAGTTGAATGTGAAATTCCATTTTTTTAGAATAATCATCCCAGGAACGCGTAGTGTTCCAACCCACATTAAATGGAATTGCACTTAAGAGGCCATAAATATAACTGAAGTGACGCAACATCCATTTGAGTCAATAACCTGACTGGCCCAAGGTTACAGAAAAGTGTGCAAACATTTGATTTCCAGAAGCTTTTTATCAAGCCAGTACATTTTTTAAAAAAAATCTGTCAACAAAGTGAAACCATCCAAGTCTTAACAGGCACATGGAATGAATGACCTGTGGCCAGGAAA
>NW_015388038.1:74443-75738 GCF_001527695.2 Protobothrops mucrosquamatus
CCATAAATATAACTGAAGTGACGCAACATCCATTTGAGTCAATAACCTGACTGGCCCAAGGTTACAGAAAAGTGTGCAAACATTTGATTTCCAGAAGCTTTTTATCAAGCCAGTACATTTTTTAAAAAAAATCTGTCAACAAAGTGAAACCATCCAAGTCTTAACAGGCACATGGAATGAATGACCTGTGGCCAGGAAAACTTCTTTCTCCAAAGTTCCCAGATCTGTTGTGTTTTGTCATCCTCACCGCCAACAAACTTGCCAAAGGCAGCCAGCTATTCGGTCATTTTTGTGTTGCAGCTTTATCTGCCCCCCCCCCAGCCACCCCCACCTCCCAATCCACAGCCTCACGCAGAGCTGGGAGCTTCTAAAATGAACTTAATCCCTGGAGTTGGAACCGAGCAAACACCTGCAGGTTTACTTCACGCGAAACCCACCACTGTGCAGGCTCCAACCAATTCTATAATTATGGCCCCGTTTCCAAGGTATTGCCGTTTAAGCATAAAATTTGGCTGGCTGTACCTTCTTCTTTATTCATATATGAGCCTTGCACCCCACAGTCTTGGAACGGGGGCAGGAGGGATAATTCAAATGGTTCAGAGTTTTGCATTTTGCCAGCAACTGTCTTGGGGCTTCCGTCAGACGAAGCCTTTTGAAGTTGGCTTCCAGCAACTAGATGTGACTGTTCAGGATGTTTTAAGGGAGAAAGCAGAACTTTCTAAGCTGCCATTGTGCGTTTTTTTTACCCCATTTCCCCCTCCCCCCGACCCCCCTCCACAGTAAGTATTATTTATCATGTCTAATGACAGATTGATTTAAATTAGCTCTGGCTGAGGAAGCAGACTTTCTCCTGACAAGGAATAATTCAAGACGCATGGGGGGAAATGGTGTCGTTTACTCATTTGCCCCCCCCTCTTTGTTCCACAAAATGCATGATTAAGATAAAGTAGATGATTGGAAAATGTACAGTTAAGAGGCATTTTCAAGTCTAAACACAAAGCTGAGGTCTGGGCATGAGAAGCAACAAGATTCTGCAGACTTGAATCCCACCGAAGGGAGGGAGGGATCTGTCCCGAATTCAGAGGAGGTCTCCAGGGACTTCAGATTACAAGAGCTTCATATGGTCAGGTGCTCTTAGGGCAGGCCTTTATGGGGACTTTGGTGGTCTCTGAGCTTTGTGGTTTTCTTGCAGACTTTTCAGGACCCAGCTAGGTAACATCATCAGTGCTAGAAGGGAGAGGAGGAGGAGGAGGAGGAGGAGGAGGAGGAGGAGGAGGAGGAGGAGGAGGAGGATG
>NW_015388038.1:77130-105266 GCF_001527695.2 Protobothrops mucrosquamatus
ACTAGGTAACATCATCAGTGCTAGAAGGGAGAGGAGGAGGAGGAGGAGGAGGAGGAGGATTATTGTGGGGTCCTTGATGCTCTCTGAGCTTGGCTATTTTCTTGCAGACATTTCATGGCCCAACTAGGTAACATCATCAGTGCTAGAACGGAGAGGAGGAGGAGGAGGAGGAGGAGGAGGATGATTGTGGGGTCCTTGATGCTCTCTGAGCTTGGCTATTTTCTTGCAGACACTTCATGGCCCAACTAGGTAATATCATCAGTGCTACAAGGGAGTGGGGTTTGTGGAGTGGAGGAGGAACATTGTGAGGTCCTTGATGCTCTCTGAGCTTGGCTATTTTCTTGCAGACATTTCATGGCCCAACTAGGTAACATCATCAGCGCTATAAGGGAGTGAAGTTTGTGGAGTGGAGGAGGAGGACTGTGGGGTTCTTGGTGCTCTCTAAGCTTCCTTTTTTTCCTTGCAGACGTTTCATGACCCAACTAGGTAACATCATCAGTGCTAGAAGGGAGTCCCCCACAGCTCAACTCTGAGCTATAAATATTCTCTTCTCTTTGCGTTCTTTATCTCTGCTACAGGCATGAAATAGTCCTGGTGGGAGACTCCAGTGCCATCTTGGTCCAAATTAATAGCCAGAGAAGACTAGGGATGGCTGGATCATCTCTATAATTTTACTAAAACCCAATTAGTGTACATATTTACTTCTGTTGAATGTTGAAAAATATGTAGTTCTTTCCAGCTATATTCCAGTGGGAAATGCCGATTGTGACACCTACAAATACAGATCATTTAGAAAAGTGGCACATTCGTTGGCGACTGTATCTCTGATCATATGTTTCCTGATCAGTTTTTAAAGCATTTGGGAGCTAGCCCAGGAAAGTTGGCCAGGGATGACCTAAAATCCTCAGACGCAGATGGATGAAGATTTTGCTCAAGTTGTTGGAGGTAAGAGGTAGCAACAACAACAACAAAAAAAGCCCCACCAAATGGCTCCATAAAATAAAATGTTCATGGAAAAAGCCTGAACTTTTGAAGCCAAAACTGAGAATTGGAAAATGTACAACTAGCAGTTTTACAGATCCTAAACGGTACTGAGATATTATCGTTCCATACTGGGTAACTTCCAGCATTAAGGAATTGCGCAATAGCAATAAAATCGGATTGCAGCAGGAATGAAAGACAGTCCACATTTTTATTAGACTAGACTCTCTAGAAAAACAAAGGTCTAGGGGGTGACATAATAGCAGTGTTCCAATATTTGAGGGGCTGCCACAAAGAAGAGGGGGTCAACCTTATCTCCAAAGCACCTGAAGGCAGGACAAGTAGCAACGGGTGGAAACTAATCAAGGAGAAAAGCAACCTAGAACTAAGGAGAAATTTTCTGACAGTGAGAACAATCAACTAGTGGAATGGCTTGCCTTCCAAAACTGTGAATGCTCCAACACTGGAGGCTTTTAAGAAGAGACTGGACATCCATTTGTCTGAAATGGTACAGGGTCTCCTGCTTGAACTTGGACTAGAAGATCTCAAAGGTCCAACTCTAGCTAACAAAATGAAATTCAATGGTGAAAAAAGTAAGGTTCTACATTTAGGCAAGAAAAACCAAATGCGCAGGTATAGTATAGGGGGTATCTTGCTCAATAGTAGCAACTGTGAGAGGGATCTAGTGGACAATCACTTAAATATGAGCCAGCCGTGTGCTGCAGCTGCCAGAAAGGCCAACACAGTGCTGGGCTGCATTAACAGAGGGCTAGAATCAAGATCACGAGAAATGCCTTGGTAAGGCCACACTTGGAATACTGCATCCAGTTTTGGTCATCATGATGTAAAAAAGATGTTGAGACTCTAGAAAGAGTACAGAGAAGAGCAACAAAGATGATTAGGGGACTGGAGGCTAAAACATATAAGGAACGGTTGCTGGAATTGGGTATGTCTAGTTTAACGAAGAGAAGGATGAGGGGGGACATGATAGCAGTGTTCCAATATCTCAAGGGCTGCCCCAAAGAAGAGGGAGTCAAGCTATTCTCCAAGGCGCCTGAAGGCAGGACAAGAAGCAATGGATGGAAACTAATGAAGGAGAGAAGCAACCTAGAACTAAGGAGAAACTTCCTGACAGTTAGAACAATTAACCAGTGGAACAACCTGCTTCCAGAAGCGGTGAATGCGCCAACACTGGAAGTTTTTAAGAAGAGACTGGACGGCCCACTGTCTGAAATGGTATAGGGTTTTCTGCCTGAGCAGGGGGTTGGACCAGATGACCTCCAAGGTCCCTTCCAACTTTATTATTATTATTATTATTATTATTATTATTATTATTATTATTATTATTATTATTATTATTATTATTATTATTATTATTATTATTATTATTATTATTATCTCTGATATTCTATGTTCACATCATACAGTCCTTGGTTTCACAACTACTGTTTACCATTGCTCATAAACGGATACCCGTGGCCTCTGAGCCTCAAACAAAGAGCATCTTTTGTATGATGTTTCTAGAAGGCTGTGATGCTTTATTCCACTTCCATCTCCTATATACTCACTTTGAGAAGCAGCTGGAATATTTCGAACATCTGGGATGAATGTAGAAGCTGCCAAAGAAATGAAGAATCATGAACCTTCCTTGATTGAAGCCAGTCCTCTTATACAGACAGTTCAAAAACAGCACAAATGAATATTGGCCTGAAACGTGTTACTCCAAAGAGGTCCTGCAGATAGTTTTTTCCTTCGGTTTCTTGACACCTAACATTATATTTTCACAGTTCCAAATGAATTTTTGGAGGAAAAAAAAGAGATGCCTAAAAAAAAGGTGATAGGAAATACAGTTTAACTTTGAGACTTATTTTTCTGAACTAATAATCCTGGTCTGTGTAGCACCTTAAAAAATGGAATGGGAAAAAAATATTAATTATAAATTAATTAAATTAATTAATTTGACTCATTGATTATTCTTCATGGGACAATGAATACCACTGCTTATTTATATATGTTTGGAAAATGTATTTATTTTTTGTTTGATTTATGTAGCCGTCCATCTCAACTGCATGACTCTGGGTGGCTTGCCAAAATTTTAAAAACTACAAAAAAGTAATGCAATGCTAAACACATAGAAACATAAAACTAATACAAATTAACTCACAAAATCTACAACTAAGGTCCAAAAACAATCGTCGTCCATTTTAGTGAAGTAACTCTGGAAGGCTAAGAACATGTAAACATATTAATTGATTTAAAAAAAAAATCAGGCCTTTTAACTGCTTACACGCTGCCAAAGAATTTTGAGTAGAAATGACATTTGATATGCACTACAGTGAAACAACAAAAAATGTTCCTAGCTGGAGAACTGAGTATGAACCTTGGTTCTGATTATCCTCAGGGGAAAAATAATCTTCTGTAATTGATTGGGATATGATTAGATCCCTGAAGAGTTTCTAAATGGGAATAAACAGAGGGAAAAGATGGGGCCATTACATTAAAAAAGTTAAAATTGGATGTTTTTCTTATTGCACTTGCTAAATAAGTTTATACCTCACCACATTTCCTTGTTTTTATCACCTACCACTTAATTGGGAAGCTTCCAATTAGTGTCTATGGAGATTCTCCATAACTGTTTTTCCAAAGGCAACTGGACTTTCTTTGTTTTTTCTTGGAAGACATTTTGTTTCTCAAGATGTCAAGAAAACGTGTCACTTCGTGGATGAGAAACGAAATGTCTTCAAGAAAAAAAATCCAATTTGTGTCATGCACAATTTTCAGAATAGCACAATTGCTTAGCACAAATCTTGAGGCTGATCATTAAGTTCAGAAGGATGGCATTAGAAGTTACCTACAGCCTAACTTGAGAGGAGCTTGGGAGATGCACTTAGGCAGTGGTTGCTGGTAGTTGTTTTAATATGAACAATATTGCTTTTAGCCTAACTCCTCCAGCTTGCAGAATGTGTACATTGGCAGTAGATCTGGGTGTTTTAAGAATAAATAAATGTCTTAATTGTCCTTTTAAAACAGTGAGCAATTACATTGGGCATCGGTACAACTGGCAGATACTCAAGATCAAGAAAAAATGCAAAAACATAATACAGCATAATGTTTCACTTGGCTGTTATCACTAAAATATTCCTCAAATGATAGATTGGCTAATTTTGTTTTCAAAATATGTGTTGTATAAAGTGATGAGTGCAAAAAAAATAAAATAAAATTAGACTGTAGGGTGACCCTGAAAAATTGTAGGCTTGCTTTAATAAATAGCCACATACGAGTATGCATATATTTCAGCTAAATATGGTTTTAATTCAGTACATGTAAAATGCATACATTTGTTTTCAGGTTCAACAATCGATAACTATCTTCGGTAAGTTCCAGCTGGAACCAAAATTGATGTCTTTTCATCTAGTTTTGCCAAAACTTTTAAAAAAAACCAAGTTAAATAAGAAATAAGCAGAGCTCTTGCATCTTTTTTTTTTCCAGGAGAGAAACACTTTAAGGTATTAGGTTCAATTCATGGGACTTGATTCAGCCTGAAAAAATGTTTCTTTTCTGCAACTTAATTGTTGCACCGAGTCAAATTGAGCTGGTGCTGACAAATCTTCCATGTGGTTGTTTGGTTTTGAGAAAAGGTGTGGACTTTCTCCCCTTGATAAACGTTTCTTTTAAAAAGATTGTTAATTGGAAAAGGTGTTACCAGATTCTTGATTTTTCTTGCCATCATAGTTTTTCTTGAATAATGTTTAATGTTAATTGGAGTAATAACTTAGGCCAGTGATGGCGAACCTTTTAGAGACCGAGTGCCCAAACTGCAACCCAAAACCCACTTATGCATCATCGAGTGCCGGGTGGGTGTGGCCCATTGGCTGGGTGTGGCCCATTGTGTGGCCGTGGCTGCGGTGGTAACGGCAGACTGGGTGGGACTAAAAAGTTCAATTAATCAATTCCAACTTTGCAAGATCTTTTTTTTTCCTGCGAGAAGTTGAAATTGACTGATTGAACCTTTTTTTTTTTTTTTTTTGCACACGGCTGCGGAGGCCTAAAGTGAAAAGGTTTTATAAAACCCAGCTGAAGGCCTAGGACTGGGGCGACGCCGTGCGTGCCCACAGAGAGGGCTCTGAGTGCCGCCTCTGGCACCCGTGCCATAGGTTCGCCACCACTGACTTAGGCTCACTAAGAGTTAGTTGATTTAGTTTGCAAAATAATTGATTTGGGCATACCTGAAACTAGTTTAGTTTAGTTTAGTTTAGTTTAGTTTAGTTTAGTGTAGTGTAGTGTAGTGTAGTGTAGTGTAGTTTAGTTTAGTTTAGTTTAGTTTAGTTTAGTTTAGTTTAGTGTAGTTTAGTTTAGTTTAGTTTAGTTTAGTTTAGTTTAGTTTAGTTTAGTTTAGTCTGATGACCATATGAAATAAAATAAGGTAAAATAACGCAGCACATTGGGATATAAAAATGTTCAATCAGGTAAGATCATCCCCTTGACAGTTGGCCCCAATCTGATCTGTTTTTATAAATATACCAGGAATATGGTGGAAGCAGATTTGATTTTATCCCCATTAAAAACACGAGGGAAGGAAAAACAATGTTTGCCTAATTAAAAAAAAAAAAGACTATCAGAAGGAAGAAAGATTCTATTTGCAGGTTCCTAAGGGAATTCCAAAACTTGGAAGGACAAAAGGGATGGAATGAATTGAGGGAGAAGAAAATGAGATATGTTAAAATTAATTCAGCCTGTGCTCTCAGAAATGTATGACATTCTTTGAATAATACATTAATAGAATTCTAAATGTAACTCTGAAAGATGGAATGCCATTGTGTGTGTATATAACTATGTATGTCTACGTGCTTATGTGTATATAAGCAGTCGCTTCTCCACACCAAGTCACTGAGAAGGCCATTATTGATTGTTCTCCCTTGTGAGAGTTGGATTTGGAAACTTTTCAGCTTAAAGCAATAATTAATGTTTCTTTAATTATAAAGACCTCCATATGTTTGTATTACCAGATAGAAACTGGTTCTGATATGAACATATCATGAACGTATGAAGAACAGTTGCAGGAACTGAATATGTCTAGTCTAATGAAGAGAAGGACGAGGGGCGACATGATAGCCGTGTTCCAATATCTCAGGGGTTGCCACAAAGAAAAGGGAGTCAAGCTGTTCTCCAAAGCACCTGGAGGTAGGACAAGAAGCAATGGATGGAAGCTTATCAAGGAGGGAACCAATCTAGAACTAAGGAGAAATTTCCTGACAATTAGAACAATTAACCAGTGGAACAGCTTGCCTTCAGAAGTTGTGGGTGCTCCAACACTGGAGATTTTTAAGAAGAGATTGGACAGCTATTTGCCTGAAATGGTATAGAGCAGTGGTTCTCAACCTGTGGTCTGTGGACTCCTAGGGGCCGTGATGTTGTCACAGGGGGTCTGCGAAGGCTTGAAGAAATGATATAATTTAAATCTTGAGTTACGTCTTGGGGATCCATGTCCACAAAAAGTATTTAAAGGGGGTTTGTAGTGAAGAAAATGTTGAAAGCCACTGGTGTAGGACCGCTGCTTGAACAGGGGATTGGACTAGAACAGGAGTCTTCAAACTTGGCCCTTTTATGACTTTTGGACTTCAACTCCCAGAATTTCTCAGCCAGCGTGCCTGGCTGAGGAATTCTGGGAGTTGAAGTCCACAAGTCATAAAAGGGCCACGTTTGAAGACCCCTGGACTAGAAGATCTCCAAGGTCCCTTCCAACTCTGTTATCCTGATTGTATTTATTGGCTGTGTGGTCTCTTGGAAGAGAGTAAGAGGTTTAATTCAGGGTGATTTCTTATAAAAATGACCTTCAGGTGTTGAAAGATTTTCAGACAGGCTAGTCAGGGGTAGGCAACCTCGGCTCTTTTATGATTCATGGACTTCAACTCCCAGAATTACTGAGCCAGCCATGCTGACTCGGGAATTCTGGGAGTTGAAGTCCATGAGTCATAAAAGAGTCGAGGTTGCCTACCCCTGGGCTAGGTAGCCCAGCTGGGTTTATGTATATGTGCTTCTTTATAAACAGAAGTACCATTATCTTGCTAGAGGAAGAAACTGATTGAGGAAGATTCACTTAGTAAGAAGTATTACAGCAAGCACTAAAGACAGAAGAAGGAAAAGGGGGGGGGGAAGTGTCTGGGAAAAATCGTAGGGAGAAGCAATTAATTATACCAGGGAATATGTTTAGTTCATGCAAAATGTAAAATCTTGTCCCAAATGAAGGAAACCATATGGGCAACTGTAGATATTCTACAGTTTTTCTTTTGAAGCTTGTATGCAGATACATTCCAGATAGCAAAGTTTTCCATGCGCTAATAATAATAAAAAATGCTCAATTTTTTAAAAAAAACCTAGATGAAAGCGCCATCCAAAATCTCACATAATCAAAATGGAGATTATAAATCATGCACAGGGGAGGCTCCTTGCAGCTGTATTGAGTCACGTTCATCCTTAGTGTGTGCAGTATGTATTTAACTATAGAACTGGACTAATCTTTAAACCCCTGGGAAGCTGGTTGTTTATGCATGTATAGCATGTGTGTAGATACATAATGCATAATTAAATAATCCCTTCTCAACCCCAGGGGAGGTTTGGGTCTTCCTCAATCTCGAGATCTCTACCAGAAGCTTGGGAGTTTGAAGGTTGTGTGTTGTAACATAGCTGTGCTTGGCATGGCACTCTTCTGGACGGAGTGCTCCATTGTTGTTCCTGGGATCTGATGGAGCCATTCCCCCAGCCTAGGAGTCACAGCCCCAAGTGCTTCTACCACCACTGGGAACGCTTTGGCCTTTGCTCTTCATATCCTCTCTGGTACTTCCTTCAGACCATGGTGCTTCTCCAGCTTCTCGTTCTCCTTCTTCCTCATGTTGCTATCATGTGGCACCCCTACATCCATGAGCACTCCTGTCTTCCGGTCATTGTTACCACCATGATGTCTCTTTCATTGATGAGTACCTGTCTGTCCATCTGTATCTGAAAGTCCCACAGGATTGTAGCCCTCTTATTCTTCATGGTTTTATCTGGGATCTCCCATCTGGCCTTGGGAGGGTCTAGTCCAGTGCAGATGTTCCTATGCACAGTGTTAGTTGCTTGATTTTGTCTGTCTATCATCTATCTACCACAATTTTTAGATTTTGTCCACATTTTGTATTCTTTCTGGTATTCAGTAAAGGAGAATATTCGTAACTCAGGGTTGAAATGAAGGGTCCTTGGTGCTCTCTGAGCTTGGTTGTTTTCTTGTAGACATTTCATTACCCAAACTAGATAACATCATCAGTGTTAGGAGAGAGAGAGAGAGAGAGAGAGAGAGAGAGAGAGAGAGAGAGAGAGAGAGAGAGAGAGAGAGGGAGGGAGGGAGAGAGAGAGAGGCACTTGCGCTTCCTCTATCTCTTTCCCCTCTCTCTCTCTTTCTCTTTCCCCGCTCTCTCTCNGGGAGGGAGGGAGGGAGGGAGGGAGGGAGGGAGGGAGGGAGGGAGGACGAGGACGAGGACGAGGACGAGGAAGACGACTGTGGGGTCCTTGGTGTTCTCTGAGCTTGGTTGTTTTCTTGCAGACATTTCATAACCCAAACTAGGCAACATCATCCATGCTTTTTGATATTCCTTCTTTCTCCACTATTTCCTGAAATTGTTTCTTGAGACCTTGGACATAGATGGAGGACACGCTGGTCTAGTAGTCAGAGCTTCAAATCCTTGCCTGACTATAGAATCCATAGAGTAACATGCATCATGGAGTTCCTTGGGGGACAGAGAGGATGAAAAGATAATAAAGAAATGCAAACAATAATTAGAATTTATATTGCCTTCTGAAAGTGTATAGAGCCGCCTCTGCAACAGACACATCTGCCAATGCGATCGGCTTTATTATCTCCATATTTTCAATTCAGAAACGGAAGCTAAGAGAATCTGAGTTCCAACTGAGGAACTGTAGCTTCTGGGCTATTTTTTGATATGCCTATCAGCACAGACTACAGGAGTGAGCAATTACAAGGTCTTAAGCCTAACCTGGTTCCTTTGGTTCCTTAAGGGGCATTTGAAAGGGCAAAGGTCATTTTTATGGAAGCAGTTTTATTTATTTATTTGATTTCTATACCTACTCATCTCAACACGTGACTCTGGGCAGCGTATATTATTTATTGTTCTAAAGATATACTAGTTTTGAGCAAATTAGATCCAAAAGGCAATCGAGGAAGCAAATGGCTAAAGAATATAACAATGCTGGGACTCAGTAGAATTCAGGAAAGCCAGTTATTTAAAACCTTCCCTGTCCAGGAATTAAATGCTCAGTGTGAAGGTATTTCACTGAGAAAGTGTACCTTGTTAGAAAAATCAATTAATTCTGCATTTTTAAGCAAACTCACCTAATTCACAACGCCTGGAGAGCTCTTTGTATTAAAACAGTTAATCTCAGATTCCAAATTTCTCTAAATGTTGCGCTGCAGTTCTCAGTTCAAAAACCACAGCCCAAAGTGTACATGTATGAAAAGGAGAAATGCATACAAAAGATGCATTTTAGAGAAAGTTACATAGAAAATGTGTATGTTAGAGAAAGATTTGCGTCCTATGCAAAATTGTACATTATAGGAAAGCAAATGTTTTGAATGTTGTGTTTTAAGTCAAATATCTTGAGTTTTGATGGGGTAGATTTGGAATTTAGTCAAGGCAAAGCTAAAATTGCATCGTGTGAGTGCAAAGCATCAGCCCAGGTGGTGTGGTTGTTCGTGTAGAGTTTGTTCCTTTATGTAGTATACAAACTCCAGCAAACTGGTAATCATTCAACAAATTATAGCTAAGCAACCTTCACTGGCATGTCTTTTGAATACAGCTTTTCTTAATAAATATGCTCTTGCGTATGTTTTCCCTAATATACATACTTGATGGTACAAAGCTCTCTGGAAAACACAACACACCCACACCCCTATTCAAGAATAAATGCATGGTTGTTATCAATTAAGAACAAAAGGTGCTTCTGATCTGAATCCATTCCATTTTCATGAGTTTTGTGAAAGGGCTCTAAATGCCCCGTTCTACCCATTTCATTAGAGAATAAATCTGTGTGGTTTCTACAACATGCTTCCTAACGTTGGAACTGATTCAGCCCAGCTGAAAATCATTGCAGACCACAAAAAAAACCAACTCGCTGCCTTGACTCTTTCCGATTTGGCGGCCAAATAGCTCTAATAAATAAGTAAAATAAACTGTAAATTGCTTGCCTTGGTTCACGACGAATAATCAATACAATTAGATTTCACAATCTGGGGAAAGGTTAAGTAGCGTGGAATTTCTGCTTTGCCTTTTGTCAAATTTGCCAAGTTAAAGAGTCCACGTTGCTGTAAAACATGATTATTCCCTCTCTTTTTCTTATCTGTGGGGTTTATAGTGGTTGACAGTGCAAATCAGCTGCGCGTCTCTAAGCATTATAGACTGCTTTTCCCATCTGAATGTCATTACGAGTGGTAAAGTGGTTTTTGACTTGTCTTGTGTAATGTATGTCTTCATTGTGTGACTGCAAAGAGCAGAAGTGGCTTATTGTTAGGGGTAATGCTTTGAATTTTAAAACCCAGAACCCTGAAATATTTACTCGATAAAATTATGACAGAGTAGCGAGGCGCCCCTTCAGCTTGGTACGGGAAAGGGAATGAGCTAATGATTGTTAAATAATCAAAGTTAACGAGATTGTTAAATTAATCGATACATGTTTTACAGACACGCTTTGCATTTGACGTCAAACAAACAGAGTCTCCGAAGACATCCAAGAGAAGGATCAGGTGCGTTGAAAACGAATTAAACCACCTGGGAATGGCCAGCCATTTCCCACAATATGCCCCTGTAGGATTTCTAACTTCTCTACTAAGGTTTCAGTCACGGAAGCATCAAGCTAAGTAATCCTCACTTAATGACCAGTCAGGGTTACAACAGATCCCCCAAAGCCTTACAAGGCAGTTCCAGAGTTCCAATGGCTACACAGACACACACAGAGAGAAACACACAACAGAGTTACATGACCTCGTTTCAGGTGCCAGCAACCTTTATGGCTAGTTGTAGTGTTCCTTTAGTCACATGACTGTGTTTTATAAGATTATATTTTTTTTGCCAGTTTCCGGCCTTTTTGGGACAATCTCCAACCAAAAACACCCACAGGAATACATGGGTTCACTTCACAATCATTGTGTTTTCTTAAGGAGCAATGGAAATAAAGTTGTAAAATCAAATTCAGCCATGTGGGTGCCTCGACTTAAGAGTGTCACGACTTACAGTAGTGGCCAAAACTGTGGAAACCTTTTGGGAAAAGTGTACAGTAGAAATGCCACCTTTGGTTAAGTTTCCACCCATTTTTCTTCTAATTTCTTTATAACTGTAGCCTTGTTCACTTAATAATACTATTTTGCATCGCTTTCTGGGCGACCAGTCAACTCTTTGCACCATTCCTTTAATTTTATTACATTTTACAAGCTCACTAAATGAAAGAACACACAAAAACCCAACCCACTTGATATCGATCACATAATACACTGACAAATGTCCTCCTCTCAGCTTCAATACATGACATCAATAACTGAATCCTACTGTGACCTGATTGTCTCATTGCCAAAATAAGAGGACACCCGGTTGGCTCTCTAAACACTCATGCTCATTGGCTACAATCAGATGGAAAGCTGATATCAACCTAAGCAAGTTGTGCTTCCTTTTTCTGGTTATTTGGCTATAACTTTTCATAGGATACAATACAGATAATTGAACAAGCTTTGTTGCATTACATTCTTGATTAAATTATCTTTCCATTGATATATAATTTTATGGTGGTACTCCAAAAAAAAGTGGTGTTATTAGCCATCAAACCTCAAAAGTACACTTTTCCCAAAAGGTTTCCACAATTTTGGCCACTACTGTACTATGGAAATTGTGGGCTCCGTTACAGTCATAGATAAAGCACTAGGTGTGCAAATTCATGACGCCAAATTCAAAACTGTCCCTAGACATCCTGGCAATCTCATGCTCAAAATGAATAGCCCAATGTGGATAAGATTGCCCTCATTGGGATCTTGTGAAAACACAGCATCTCCTCTTGGTCCGACTTATTAAAATACTTCTAATGATACATCAATAAAATCAACTCCGAGGAAGACCAGCCTTCCCAATTTAAAATTGCAATTGTATGCTTTATCTTTCCATATGTTCTTAAAGTTTACCATCAGATACCTGCCACAAAAATAAAAAAAAATAAAAAAATAATTGAGTTGGCTTTGATAACAAGCCAGCCACTTATCTGCATTTTCTTCATTCGATATCAAAAAGCCACTGAGCTAAGTTGTCTCTCGTTTATCCCACAAAACCGGCTTAATTGCTTTGAAATGTGTTAATCAAGGAACCCAGGTAAATTCAAGAAGTTCTGCTAATTGGCCACTCATCCCAGCGTCTTAAAGGAAAATGAGCAAACACCCAAGTTATTGATGCAGCCTCTGTTTTTTGCAGAGGCCAGAGATGTTTGCCATCAGTTGATACACATCAAAAACCCTCCAGACTGTCAAACAGCCATTATTGGAACTAGCCTGAAATGGAATTGATTTGAGCTTTAGTTGGTCTGGTATGTGCTTTGTCCAATCAACTAAACTCTATTTCAATTTGATAGAAGGGCTAAATTGAACAAGAGGTAGCAGCCGGTACCATTTATCTGGCGCAGCTTCATGGTATCGAGTCAAGCCTGTTTCGCTAAAGTGGTTATTAGTTGATCTGTACTCCTCCCACCCTATTTTCCATTCAGGGTTCTTACCTTTAAAGGGTTCTAACTGAGAGTGAATTAGCAATAGATGGAAGCTTGTCAAAGGGAGATCCAATCTGGAAGTAAGGAGAAATTTTCTGACAATGAGAACAATTAGTCAATGGAAGAGCTTGCCTCCTGGAGTTGTAGATGCTCCATCACAGGAAGTTTTCAAGGAAAAATTGGACAGCCATTTGTCTGGGCAGGGGGTTGGACTAGAAGACCTCCAAGGTCCCTTCCAGCCCTATGATTCTATGAAATTAGGTATGGTTGAACCCTCCTCAGTGTCCTGCTTCTTTTATCTCTCCATACAATCATGAATCATGGAAGGTGTCTCAGGTGAAGAGAACTGGCGGGGGGGGGGGGTAATCTTAAGTGTCTTGTAATAGACTGTTTTTCTCCAATCAAAACCCAAACAAAACAAACAAACTCTTTTTCTTCTGTCTTGTCTCATTTTTATTTCTGCTAGATTACTTCTTTTTCTTCCCAGTTCTTACAGACCCAACATTCAATGCCCTGTGCAAACTGGGTTAATTCAGTGAACAGGTTTTTTGGGTTGTGTGGCTAGAGCAGTGATGGCAAACCTTTTAGAGACCGAGTGCCCAAACTGCAACCCAAAACCTACTTATTTATCGCCGGGTGCCAGGTGGGCGTTGGCCCACTGATGGGCATGACTGTGGTGGTCATGGCAGATTGGGTGGGTGTGGCCAAGGTGGGCGTGATCACCTTGATATTGCTCATGGGGAGGGACGCCTGTGGGGGCCGGGCAGGTTTGGGGGAGATCCAGGGGGTCTCTGGCAGGTGGGGCAGTGGGCAGGAGGCTCATCCTGCAGGATGAGGTGAGGCAAGGTGAGGCAGGGCGGCAGTGCCATTGTCACAGGGAAAGGTGAGGCAGGGGCGGCTGCTGCCTGACACCATCGGCCCCCGCACACAGAGGCCAGCGAGCGCATGGGTGCTGGGATGCATCTGGCCACGTGGGACCTCAGTGAGTTAGCGGGCGGCTGGTTGAAGAGGGACAGTTGCCATCTCTGGGGCATGGCACGTGTGCCCACAGAGAGGGCTCTGAGTGCCGCCTCTGGCACGCGTGCCATAGGTTCGCCACCACTGGGCTAGAGAATCAACCAAGATTGGAATTGCTTCTCCTTTTGGATAGGAGTTTGGTTTGAATAGGACTTCTCCTGATTCTACCTGGAGTTGTTGAGATTGATTACGGGATCCTCAACAGCCGAAGCATCTTTAGTATCACAAGATTCAGCCTAGACATCATATTCTGTTATTCCCTCTTTGCAGCATGGGAGCAAGACATACAAACACCTAAGGCTTTCACCAATGAAAGGTCAATGGGCAGAGATTTATGGAAGATATGCCTCAAACATCTTCTAGAATCGTCAAATCTCAAAAAAAACCACCACCCTACCCTTCTTCAAATCTCACTGAAGATTTAACCTAGGTTGTTTCCAGTTGTTTTACACAGTGGCTGTTATAACCAAAGATTTGTGTAGCATATAGCCTACTTATATTCAGTTGGCTAAATTAGGCAGGTGGTAGACATTAGTACAAAGGATAACACTACTGAGAGCTAAGATTAATGAATGATTTGAGGTCTGTCGCAGAGAGTCTTTAAGAGTTTTTATATCTTAAGCTGCTTTAGATGTCTAGTCTCATGAGAAGTTTAACTCTTGCATAGGCCTTTTCGTACATTATTAGGATGTAAAGTACAGGAAATCGGGAGTCCAGGCAGTTCAAATGAATGCAGGTTTATTATATGCTGATGCTCTCTACAAGAATTTGAACTAACATTCAAAGCAAACTGGGGGGGTCACAGATAAGAGTCACAGAATTTAAGGCAGGCTGGTTTTAAATCTCTTGTGAGCATGACGGGACCCGAGAATGATGACACATTTGACCCCTCCCTTAGGTTCAGCTTGGTCACCTGCTACATGGACCCTTAAGATTGTAGACAAAGGATCAACAACATTTTCAGGTGCTAGGCATTATACTACCGTAATGGGACAGGCATCCTTTAAAAAGAGGGCAAAAATCTCACCATGTTTTGGGTGAGAACATCATGAAATGTGATGATCTGACAATAATTTTACCACCCTGTATGCGGCTTGCAAGGTCTGTCAATTTCAGATTAAACTTGATCCTAAATCTCATTAATCTCTTCTTCTGCACCAGTGATTGGAGCACAGACTTAGATAATTGTCATATTAAAGAGTTGCCAGTGAAGTGTAATCAATATTATATAGTCATGGACTGCACTGTCCCAAAGTCATCTTCTAGGCCAATCCCCTGCTCAAGCAGGAGACCCTATACCAGTGGTGGTGAACCTATGGCATGCGTGCCAGAGGCGGTACTCGGAGCCCTCTCTGTGGGCACGTGCGCTGTTGCTCCAGCCCCGCCTCCCCCGGGCCCCTCCTCACTAGCAGCCCCCCCAGAGGAGAGTCGCCCCTGGGCACGGCCTGCACGGAGCAGCGCAGCCAAGCACATGGCAGCCGGGCAGCAGGGACAAGACTCCACCCTTGCGCCCCATTGTGCACAGATGATGCTACGGGGCACGGGTGGAAGGCATGGCCACCGCCCTGCTGGGCTGCCTGGGCAATCTGCAGTGGGCTATGGAGGTGGTGGGTGACCCTGCGGGTGGGGTTGGGGCAGACGCGAGGGTGGGCGGGGTGGGTTTTGGGCACTCGGTCTCTAAAAGGGTCACCATCACTGCCCTATACCATTCCAGACAAAGGCTGTCCAGTTTCTTCTTGAAAACATTCCAATGATGGAGTACCCACAATTTCCAGAAGGAAGCCAGAATTTTGGTTTACCTCTAGTAATTTGGAATTTGGTATTTGGACTGTTTTGAAATGCTTTTCAGAAACTCAGAATTCACTCTCCCTGCTCTATGAAAACTAGCGAGCTTCTGGGAAGCATGTAGCATTGTTTCTGGAAATTCCAAATTGAGGGTTAGACAAAATGCAGGGGGTTTTGCATGACTCATTTAGGAGAAATCAAAAGATAAAGAAGAAAAATAATATATAAAAAACATACAAATCTATCCACTTAAACATGTTTACAGTAGGAGTTATTTTAAAGAACAAGTAAACCAAACAAACCTTACTATTATAACTTGTTTCCTGGGCAGTTTGAGAATAAACCAGTTTTGTGGTGCACAATAAAAAATATGCTTGTAAAAGCAGATTTTGACATTTGAGTTAACATATCCAGTAATCTGGTTTTAACTGTCAAGATACACGTCTAGCTTGGTTTTAGGCTGTGAGATGAACTGAATATTTTTCTTATTTTTTGCTGTCCATTTTTAGTCAAAAGGACAAGATGGTGCTAATTTGGCTTTGACATTACAATTGGCCAGGAAATCCAGTCATTGTATAATTTATTACTCCTTGTGCAGGTATGAAGAAAAGCAGAATAGACTGCTTGGTTAGTTGATTAGTTAGTTAGTTTGCTCTCACCTTATATTGCTCTAAACCCCCAAACCATGATTCACAAACCGCAGTGGTTGACTTCATACAACAAGCTAAGTCATAAACAAACCATCCAGTTTAGCAAAACATGGCATGTACCTATTCTTCAGAAAGCTTCCTACAAGCAACTAAGCCATAATGTAGCTTCTTTGATTTGAGGGCAAGGTGTTGTTGGACCCAAAGAGTTACTATAAACAAGCAATGACAGTGTATTATTTGTACCTAAGCATAGTGCCATTTAAAGGTTTAATTATTTTAGTGGAGGGGAGATGGACAACAAATGTGGAGATGAGGGTTGTAGTTAGGTTTAACCAGTGCTTGTGTGCTAGAAGACTGGATCTCAGCATTAATAATCTTTGGTTGTTTTTACCTCTCTCTCTCTCTCTCTCTCTCTCTCTCTCTCTCTCTCTCTCTCTCTCTCTCTCTGTGTGTGTGTGTGTGTGTGTGTGTGTGTGTGTGTGTGTGTGTGAGAGAGAGAGAGAGAGAGAGAGAGAGAGAGAGAGAGAGAGAGAGAGAGAGAGAGAGAGAGAAGTAGGGGGAGATGATGTCTTCCTATTTCTCATTAAGAAATCTAAAAGACATCTAAAAAATCTTTGAAAGCTTGTTCTGACCTTTGAGTTGATTTAATGAAGATATTCTCCTAACAATGATTTTGCCATTTTTCTCTAAGCAGCAGTTAACAACATCCTGTTAAACCAACTTATGCAACCAGCATCCAGATGTTGATGGAGGTGGCCACTATCAAGTGTCATGTGAGGACCACTCTTTTGGATCAGCTGTGAGTTAAATAATTCACTCTTATTTCTGGCAACTCTGCCCCCTTGGTGTTATTTTCACAGTAAGGGTCACATAAGAAAGATTGTCTTTATATCCCTCATGTAAAGCGATTGTCAGATTTTTTTTTTTAATTCGTTCAAGGAGATCAGCAGTTGATTTTACTCTTCCAGAAGCTTGTCAAAACTGATGTATCTGTCATTGACGATACATTGACGAGAATGGGTGCATAATCTAACATTGTATTGGCACTATAGTAGAAAAAAATATTATTTCTTTGGATACTTGTATGTGGTGGGGCAGTGATTAGAATGCAGTACTGCAGGCTAGCTCATTGCTCACTGCCAGCAGTTTGATCCTGACCAGTTCAAGGTTGCCTCAGCCTTCCATCCTTCTGAAGTTAGTAAAATGAGGACCCAGATTGTTGGGGACAAATATGCTGACTATGTAAACTGCTTAGAGAGGGCTGTAAAGCAATATATAAGTCTAATGCTATTGCTATTGTATGTGTTGCTCTGCCTTTGTTAATTTTTATAAATAACTCAAAGTAGTGAATATACCTAATACTCCTCCCTTCTCCTACTCTGAGTTGGGCTGAAAGAGGAGGACTGCCCTAAAATTACACAAGACTGGAATTCACAGTCTCCTACTTATTGGCCCAAAGTCACCCAATCAGCTTTCATGCCTAAAGTTGGACTAGAACTCACTATCTAATTTCTGGCCTAGTGCCTTAACGACTAGCTGATACTGGCTCTGAAACTAGTAGCTTGAGCAGAGGGTGTCCAGAAATTGCCTGAGCTACAGATTGCCCATTCCGGTCTTAAACAAAGAGAAACAAACAAGAAGAGACTGGAGCATCATTACATGAGACTAGGACCCAAATCTGAGGTGTGACATATAATTGAATGTGTTTGCCTTATCATAATGAAATTCTTCTGGCCGCACAACATTTCATAAAGGTGTCCAGAAAACACCTGTGTCTCCTCACAGCACGTGCCACTTTCTGCAAGATGGCTCTGTGTATCTTCTTAACCTCCATTTTGTCTGTCATTGTGTTATTAAACCTTAGACAGATTAAATGCAGATACGTTTTCTGACAGATTTATCAGAGGGAACCAGAAATGAAAACAAATTACTTCCCCAATCTTGTTCCAAATGAGAAATGATTAGAGTTGCTATGTAATACTCATATTATTTTTGTTTTAGCACTGGCAAATCAGTTAATTTTAGAAACTAATAGAGAGGTTAGGGGTTTGGAATGGAGACCAATCCAGACCACATTGAATTAACACGCTAAGACTAACACTTGTTTTGTTGGGAAGTAGAGGAATTTTAATTCAATTTATTGCAGAAGGCTTACGGAGTTTTTCGTTGCCTGACCTTGCTCCTGTTCTATACATTAAAGCACTCTCTTACTTAAAGTATTATACCTGGAGTCATATAATCAAATATCAAGCTCATAAAGTTTCTTTAGGATGAGAAAACAAAGCAACACGAACAAAAGATTTACCTGATGCCATGGAGACGCTGTATGGAAATGAAAAAGTGTTATTTGTTGTTTAAAAAAAAAGAATTGGTCATCATTCATTTATATGTCAAGAGGTCTTAGGATCAATTCTCAGCATCTCCAAGGAGAACTAAAAGTCAAGAACAATGCAATTGCATTTTCCAAAAAGACTGTGTAAAGCAAACCTCAACGTTAAAACATATGTCTAATGGTAACTTTATGTTATTCCAGCTGCAGGTTTTAACCTTTAAAAAATAACAATCAGGGGAAAAAATAAAGGCAAATATCTTGTTATTTACTAAAGCTTCCCAAGCAGCCATTGAAAACTACCTTGTTTTGTACTTGAGTCAAAGGCAAGGTATCCTTGGAGCTTCTTTGAGATGGTTGAACCATTTCCCATTAGACCTGTATCTTCCTTATTAGGCAGGGAAAGTCTGTCAAATTTCCAGAACTGCACTAATTAGTAGAGACCCATTTTTTCTAAAAGTACCTTGCAAGTTGGATTGACCATTAAAGGTAAAGGTTTCCCCTGTCCAGTCATGTCCAACTCTAGGGAGTAGTGCTCATAATCTGTTTCCTAGTTGAGGGTGCCAGTACGGTCCAAAGACATTTCCGTGGTCATGTGGCCAGCATAGCTATATGCCAAAGGCTCATGGAACACTGTTACCTTCCCACCAAAGTGGTATCTATGTATCTATGTGCATTTGCATGCTTTCAAACTTCTAGTTGGCAGGAGTTGGAGCAAGGAACGGGAGCTCATCCCATCACGCGGCACTTGGGTCTTCAGCCTGGACCATCAGCTTTCTAGCTGTGATGATCCAGGGCACAGCACAAAGGCAATGCAGTCAGCTGGCAATTCAAACCGCCCTTTAATTGCTCCAAATTTTCCCCAAATGCTCCCACGTTTCTGGCAAGCCTCCAAACAAAGGAAGACACACATACCTCTGGCTGCAAATAGTTTCATGTACAGTCTGATTAGGAGAAGAATTTACTCAAGGCCATGGAGATAAGAAGGAATGACACATACACCATAAACCTAAGGAGTCTGTGTGAATACACGCTTGTCTGAACAGTTTCAGAAGGGAAGCCAAAATACAGCCCAAGTTCTTTAAACATCCAAGTAACGTTGTCAGCCAGTCCAATGGTAAGAATTTCTGGGTTTCCAAGCAGAACTCACAGAACAAGAGATCAGCAACAACACACATAAAACTCCAAGGAATCAGCGTTTGTTCCTGACACTGTTTGTTCCCCACACTGTCTCCTTAAATCTCATTCTCCAGGTGTGTCTTGTAGAGACGGGTGGGTTGCTCTCCTCCCAAATAGCTGTGCCTGCCTGCGTTGTTCCCTCCTTCTATCCACTCACCGTGCTCCAGGATCAGGTGGGGGTGGCCCTTGCCTCTCCTGTTCCTCCTGTCCCACTCCTGAAGGGCCCTGGCCTGTCTCGGCCTGCTCTTCCCTACATTCCTCTGAAGCCACAGACACCTCTCCCTCGATCTCCATAGGGTCCCGTTCCAGCTCATTTTCCTCCGCAGATTCAGGCTCCAACAGAGGGATGACACTAGCTGACAATCTCAGTTTCTTGAATGCTGAGCCATCCTGAAATGTTGTGAGATGCAATAGAGTCAGAGGACCCCCAAGGTATGGAAGGCTGGGCTAAAACTAGTTTAGAGTAGATGGGTTGGAATAATAGCTCTATGGTGAAGTTCTCATGATGTACGAGCCATTCCCATTTGGCTCATAAAAGTGCTTGCAGTACCAGCTGCCCCTAATATTAAATCAGGGTTGGAGACCTTTTTATAGTTGTCCAGTTGGAAGCTGCTTATGTTGCCCAGAGGCGCAATAGCTATTATTGATAGAATCAGAGTTAGAAGAGGGCTCTTAGAATCTGATCCAATCCCTTGTAAAAAAAAAACGCATTTCTGGTTGTGGCAAACATCCATTTCCAGTTACTACCAATAGGAATTTCAAATCATGTACTGTAAATGCTTGAAATTGTAGTCAAATTAGCTGAGGATAAAGACTCATGGAAACATTATAGACTTTAGCTACCTATGAAATGCTCCACTATGGGGAGGAATAGTGGCTACTGGGAAAGACTTATCTTCTGGTACACCACCCCCAATACTTCCCATGAGAGAGGAGTCTTACCAGGCCCTTCTTAGATGACAGGACTGGTCGGGCAGATTTGACTCCGGCATGGCAGTGCCTGGAACATTCCTGTCCTGTGTCCCAAAGAGTTTTGAAAGTAATAAGTCAGTGGTGGCGAACCTATGGCACGTGTGCCAGAGGCGGCACTCAGAGCCCTCTCTGTGGCCACACGCGCCATGCCCTGGAGATGGCAACTGTCCCTCTTCAACCAGCTGCCCACTAACTCGCCGAGGTCCCACGTGACTGGATGCATCCCAGCACCCATGCGCTCGCTGGCCTCTGTGTGCAAGGGCCGATGGTGTCAGGCAGCAGCCGCTCCAGCCCCTGCCTCACCTTGCCCTGTGACAATGGCACCCCCACCCTGCCTCACCTTGCCTTGCCTCTCCCTGCAGGACGAGCCTTCTGCCCACCACCCCACCTGCCAAAGACCCCCACAGGTGGCCCCCACAGGCGTCCCTCCCCATGAGCAACATCAAGATGACCACGCCTACCTTGGCCACACCCACCCAGTTTGCCATGACCACCATAGCGATGCCCATCAGTGGGCCATGCCCACCTGGCACCCGGTGATAAATAAGTTGGTTTGGGGCTGCAGTTTGGGCACTCGGTCTCTAAAAGTTTCGCCATCACTGTAATAAGTGACCCCATGGTTGGGTTGCTGACCCAGAAAAGATCCAGCCTTGTACACCTCCCCAATCTGATATCTTTTAGTGGAGAGAAGTGATTGGGGGTTAGTTTTTGTTCAGAGTAGCCCAAATCCAAATATTTATTCTGCCTTCCAGAATGGTTTTATAACACCTGGCATTTATCTTCCCAACTAGGGATGCAAGTAATCAAACTTCCGACATTCTGCTCACCACACATGGCTCCCCTGTTCTTTTCCTCCAACGCTACACACTTTCCTTATTTCTTGGTCTGCCAACCAGATCAGACGAGATCAATAAACACATGATTACAACCTTTTTTTAAAAAAAAAAAGACCCCCACAAAACAACTATAAAAATACAAGAATGCGACCATAATGAACAAAACAAAAAGTAGAAGCCATAAAAAAGAACACATCAATGCTTCTGAAAGCACACAAAAAAGAGAGACCAATAGAAAGAATTAATAATGCAGTGAACACTGCAATGGTTTTTAAAAGACCCTAATAAAACAGCAAATAGCAGTTTAGCCATTAATGACCTTGGTAAGTGAAACTGTGTTATGACGCCTAAGGCTTCCATCCTACTTCTAAACTCAATGAAATTGGCTTTTCAATGCAGTTACGTAGAAGTGCTTTTATAGATGAAGCTATTGTTGGTGCTTCCCCCCCCCCAAGTCTAGAGAGCTTATTCTCTTAATATTTTAATTCATCCATTATTTATTTGTACAAATTATATACCTCCTGCTCTAGGTTTATACATCATTCATGGCACACAGAAACCTTACCGCCAATCATATGGTGCAGTAACATTATTCCCAGTGACAATAAAAACAAAACTGGGAGAGTCAAAAGTGGCAGGAACAGCTTGGTAATTGACTTCTGAACCGAAGCCAAATAAGAGACGCACCTGAGTGACATGGAGCAAAGAAAAATGCGACGCAGAACATGGTACCGAGGCAGTAGTGAAATGTTAGAGTAATTTGGGCGATGAAGGAGAAGAGCAAGCAGAGCTGGGGGCGGAATTAAGTCTGTCATTAGCTTAGAATCATTATGTTCCCACAAATGATCCAAGTCCAACTCCTCCTGCATTCCATCGGCTCTTATCAGATGTCAATTTAGTGTTGAGATTCTTGTGCATAGGCTTCAATACATTTTCTATGCTGCAACCTAACCAGGGGTCCTGATTCTTTGTGCCTGTCGGATACTAAAAGTTTCCACTGTTTCAAGTAGCATCAAGATTTTTTTTGAGTCAGAGGAAAAACTGAATGAATGAAAAATGGTAAATCAATAGCAGGATTGCACTGTTGCTCCAAGATGGCCCCTAACACCTTTGGATGACTAAATTAAAAAACAAACAAACCATAAACTGCATTCTCTTTGGCTAACAACACTCTCACTGAAATAGTGTCAGTAATAGTCAGATCACTCCCTATTAGATAACCTTTAGATCTTTGGACCTGGAACTCTTTGACTTATCATCCAGTATGCCTATAGCAGAATTTGGGAGTTGCAATCCCAACATGTTTGAAATGTATTAGGTTGAAAGATAAGTCAATATTATTATTTCCCCATTACACAGTGGGAGAAAATATGTTTAAGAGAGAATGGGCTTGTCTGCCAGACAACTTATGAACAAGGCAAGATACAAAGCACGGACTTCACAATTTGCATTACAGCAATTAAATGTAATTCAGTATAATGTAATAATGTTGTGTTAGATGAATGAGTGGATAATTTGATGCTTTTTCATTGCACATCCCCTCCTCCCATGTTCCGGCTAAGACAGATGGTAGTGTGTAAGCACTCTTTTTTTTTTTTCTTTCTCAACTTGCACTGAGAAAGCATTGGAGCTTTCAGTGCGTTCCTGTTTAGTAATCACGTAAACTTAAGATGTGTGTTTCAATGTTCTTCCATTTTGCTTTATCTCTGATCAGTAGAGTGGTCTGTGACCACTGCCCAACTCCTTAACAGGGACAATAAGCAATAAGATACTGTGTTTGCAAATAAAACCTACCTGGGATTGGGGAACACATTAATAATAATAATAAAGTTGGAAATGACCTTGGAGGTCATCTAGTCCAACCCCCTGCTCAGTCAGGAAACCCTATACCATTTCAGACAAATGGCTGTCCAGTCTCTTCTTAAAAACCTTCAGTGTTGGAGCATTCACAGCTTCTGGAGGCAGGTTGTTCCACTGGTTAATTGTTCTAACTGTCAGGAAGTTTATCCTCAGTTCTAGGTTGCTTCTCTCCTTGCTTAGTTTCCATCCGTTGCTTCTTGTCCTGCCTTCAGGTGCTTTGGAGGATAGCTTGACTTCCTCTTCTTTGTGGCAGCCCCTGAGATATTGGAACACTGCTATCATGTCCCCCCTCGTCCTTCTCTTTGTTAAACTAGACATACCCAATTCCAGCAGCCTTTCCTTATATGCTTTAGCCTCCAGTCCCCTGATCATCTTTGTTGCTCTTCTCTGTACTCTTTCTAGAGTCTCAACACCTTTTTTACCTCGTGGTGATCAAAACTGGATGCAATATTCCAAGTGTGGCCTTACCAAGGCATCCCCCAAAAGAAGCAATAAGAATAGGAAAATACAGAGTTATTTTTATTCATTACCAGTATGAATTGTATGGCAATAGCTTTGGAGCAATCATGCAAAAAACATTCAGACTTGAGAATATTCAAGGGAAAAGGGAGACTCCCACGTATAGAAATGTAGCACTACACTTGTAATATACTGTTATTATGTCTTGTTGTAAAAATCTGATTTTTCATTGATTATGCCAGGTGAAAAGAACCAGGCCATACGTTAAGTGGCCGTTAAGAAGATTTATTGCTCAAGCATATACACAAGAAACTAATCGATAAAGGTTAAATACTAAATTGTCACCAGGTAAGGGTTAATGGAGTACAAGAGGGGTTGGATGTAGAACCTTTGTGAAAACACAATGACTCTAGGCTGATGACTCGCTTAATTCTGCCCCCCCCAGCTCTTCCTGCTCTTCTGCTACATCTGAGAGTGGTTCAGATTGATCTGGTGGAGAATGGATCATGAATTTCAGAATTATGAAATGTTTTCTGCAGTTTCCATCTGGCAGTGTAAATCACAACCAGCTATTTAAGAGGGAGAGAATGGGAGGAAGAAGATTATAGGACTTTTTTTTTTTAATGATCCTTTGACTTCAGAAAGGGTTTGGACAGGTATACCGTATATTGTTGAAAGCAGAATTTAGCTTAGCACAGCCTGAAGATGCCACGTAGGCAAGTCGTAGCATCCAACAGTTGGAATCAGAATGATCGTCTTAGGCAAGCAGAAAAGTGTCATTGAAAGGAGCTCCTTAGGGGTTTTGGGAAAAGTCCAGAAGGAAACAATAAAATAAGCAGCTCCACATCTAGTAAACGTGTAGTTTGCTGCAGTTGTAAATGCGGTTAATTGGAAGAACAATTGCCATTATATCACCATCTCAATGAAGGGAGAGGTGGTATCAACTGTGAATCTGAACTAAAGAATCTGAAATTAACAGAAAACAAAAGTTGGAAATGAGGAAAATGAGATGAATTTCCACCAGCTGATACATTCTCTTAGCCTCTAGGTTGGTTGAGAGAACAAATTGTTGTTACTGGGAAACATCATCATCATCATCATCATCATCATCAATAATAATAACAACTACAATAAAGTTGGAAGGGACCTTGGAGGTTATCTAGTCCAATCCCGTACTCAGGCAGGAGACCCTATACCATTTCAGACAAATGGTTGTCCAGTTTCTTCTTAAAACTTTCCAGTGTTGGAGCATTCACAGCTTCTGGAGGCAGGTTGTTCCACTGGTTAATTGTTCTCACTGTCAGGAAGTTTCTGCTTAGTTCCAGGTTGCTTCTCTCCTTGGTTAGTTTCCATCTGTTTGCTTCTTGTCCTTCCTTCAGGTGCTTTGGAGAATAGCTTGACTCCCTTTTCTTTGTGGCAGTTCCTGAATTGATTCATTAATACTGATAAGCTGTCAGGCCCATCACTCAGCTTCCCTGCCTTAAGAATTATGATTCCATTTTTCAAAATGCCCCTCTTGGAGTAACCAATATTTTTAAAGAGGTCCAAAGGGATGTGAAGAAGCATATTCCTGTATTTCTATCATGAATGCTACCTAGCTAATTAAAAGGATCACAATTAGGTTCCTTGATTGTTAGATAGTTAATGCCCCCTTTAAATAAATGACATTAATTACCTGGGATATAGATCAGCTACTTCAGAAAAAAGCTTAACATATTATAATTAATTTTATGATGGATGGTTGATTAAGTGACCCAATAAAAAGAAAAAGTGAAAATAATCTCTCTTGTTTTGGGATATACATTATGAGCATATTGAACCCTTTGCTTACTCATTTCATGGTCTATTCATTCCTTCATTAAATGTGTATCCTTCCTTTTATTCAGGAGCTCAAGGCGGTGAATATAGTGTTGTTATTTTTCCTAACAACAACCTGTGAAATGGGTTGGGCTAAAAGAGAGGGACTGACCCCAAATCATCCATCCATTAAGAGCTTCTGTGCTTGATGGTAGACTAGAATTTAACAGAATAAGAGAGTTGGGAGGGACCTTGGAAGTCTTCTAGTCCAGCCCCCTGCTCAAGCAGGAGACCCTATACCATTCCAGACAAGTGGCTGTCCAGTCTCTTCTTAAAACCGCCCACTTGTGGAGCATCCACAACTTCTGGAGGGAACTTGTTCCACTGGTTAATTGTCCTCACTGTTAGGAAGTTTCTCCTTAATTCCAGGTTGCTTCTCTCCTTGATTACTTTCCATCCATTGTTTCTTGTCCTGCCTTCAGGTGCTTTGGAGAATAGGTTGTCTTCCTCTTCTTTGTGACATCCCATCAAATATTTGAACTCTGCTATCATGTCATCCCTAGTCCTTCTTTTCATTAAACTTGACATACCCAGGTCCTGCAACCATTCTAGTCATCTTTATTGCTCTTCTCTGCACTCTTTCCACAGTCTCAACATCTTTTTTATATTGTGGTGTCCACGCTTGCAGTCTTCCAAGTGTGGTCATAGACAGTAGATATTCGTAGGCTAGGACCTTCAAGACTAGACTCACTGGCTGTTGAGCTCAGAGGATGGGAGGACCAAAGTCCTCCAGGAAGTTTCCATCGATGAAGATGTACTAAAATCTGGATCTTCCGACTCATAATTCCACCAACTTCACAACGCTGCCCAACATAAAAGTTCAATGGTGTTCCTCCAGGAAATTTCCATCGATGAAGATGTATTAAAATCTGGATCTTCCGACTCATAATTCCACCAACTTCACAACGTTACCCAACATAAAAGTTCAATGGTGTTCCTCCAGGAAGTTTCCATCGATGAAGATGTACTAAAATCTGGATCTTCCGACTCATAATTCCACCAATTTCACAACGCTACCCAACATAAAAGTTCAATGGTGTTCCTCCAGGAAGTTTCCATCGATGAAGATGTACTAAAATCTGGATCTTCCGACTCATAATTCCACCAACTTCATAACGCTACCCAACATAAAAGTTCAATGGTGTTCCTCCAGGAAGTTTCCATCGATGAAGATGTACTAAAATCTGGATCTTCCGACTCATAATTCCACCAACTTCACAACGCTACCCAACATAAAAGTTCAATGGTGTGCCATCCACATAGTGATTCCAAGGTCATGTTGCTTGACAATACATTCGGATCATTATTATCGTCTATTATTCCCTTGAGGTGGGGGTGAATGTTTACGGAAGATTATCTCCTTCACCCCCCTCAAATCCCAAAATTTGTGGAGTTCTCAAAAGAGGACCAGGTGCAGGCTAAAAGATGTGGACGCATCTGGGGGAAAATCAGTCTGTATTGTAGAATATGTTGAAGATTCACTAGGACAGAACCCTTTAGAACTCTTAAACAACAACACAAAAAAGCATCGGGGAGATGTGGGGTGGGAGGGAGGACAGGCCAACACGGAGCAATTATTATTTAATAGCTCACCAGCTGCTGTCCCTAGCAGGCAGTGCAATTTTGTGTCTTGCTAACTGCTAAATGAATTCCCCTGAGGAGGAGGGGGGGAGTGACACAGATTCTCTATTAAAGAATAATTGTAGCCTATTGGCCTTGCCACTTGCCTCTCCTCTGTGCTACTCCACAGAGTACACAAAGTATAGTTGAGGAACAAAATGGGCTTGAGATGGAAAAAATAATGGATGCAGCGTAGGCTGACATATCCTTAGTGTTTTTTTATAGCCAAAGAACATCTTTTCCTTTTTCTGCACATTTTGGTTTGGAAGAAGATGCCTTGTGATTTGACCCCTAGTAGTATAGATCTGTTGGTCCTCAGTTCCCATTGTTTGTAAGCGGCTGGGGGTAATCAAGGAGCCAATTCAACAAATCCAGTAGACAGAATAATAGAGAAGATTGGCATCCATGGGGATTCTCAGTCAATCAGGCCATGGGTTGCCCCCAAAGCGCTTTTTCAAAAGGCATCTGGACGTTGTTTTTCTTTGAAGACGTTTCACTTCCCATCCAAGAAGCTTCTTCAGTTTCGAAGAACTGAAGAAGTTCCTCAGATGAGAAACAAAACATCTTTAAGGAAAAACAACATCCAGTTGCCTTTTGAAAAAGCACCTTTGGGACAGAGAAGATTGGCACTAAATTGTCAGGGATCAAGTCCAAAAAGAAAAGAGATAAATTGTCATGATTTACTATAAGGAGGGAGGGAGGGAGGGAGGAAGGAAGGAAGGAAGGAAGGAAGGAGAGAGAAACAGGGAGAGAGGGAGGGAGATGAAATGGGGAGGGGGGAAGGAGGGAGGGAGGAAGGAAGGAAGG